>NW_026943825.1:7202301-7337301 GCF_035594765.1 Anolis carolinensis
CACACACACACACACACACACACACACACACATATATATATAAAGGGTAATGAAATTTCGGCTTAGGAAAAAACAACAAAACTACACATCCCAGAAACACTAAACTTGGCAGCACAACCCCTCATCCAGGCCTCTATGTTCATACAACAAAAAGAAAAGAAAAAGTCCTAATTAGAGGGAGAGGAATAATTGTTTTTATCCAATTGCTGCCAATTGATTTATTATTATTATTATTATTATTATTATTATTATTATTATTATTATTATAATATTACTGCCTTTTGGTTCCCATCCTAAACAAGGTAAGGAATTATGGGAGTTTTCCATTATTATTATTATTATTATTATTATTATTATTATTATTATATTACTGCCTTTCGGTTCCCATCTTAAACAAGGTAAGGGATTATGGGAGTTTTCCATTATTATTATTATTATTATTATTATTATTATTATTATTATTATTATTATTATATTACTGCCTTTCGGTTCCCATCCTAAACAAGGTAAGGGATTATGGGAGTTTATTATTATTATTATTATTATTATTATTATTATTATTATATTACTGCCTTTCGGTTCCCATCTTGAACAAGGTAAGGGATTATGGGAGTTGTCCATTATTATTATTATTATTATTATTATTATTATTATTATTATTATTATATTACTGCCTTTCGGTTCCCATCCTAAACAAGGTAAGGGATTATGGGAGTTTATTATTATTATTATTATTATTATTATTATTATATTACTGCCTTTCGGTTCCCATCTTGAACAAGGTAAGGGATTATGGGAGTTGTCCATTATTATTATTATATTACTGCCTTTTGGTTCCCATCCTAAACAAGGTAAGGGATTATGGGAATTGTCCATCATCATCATTATTATTATTATTATTATTATTATTATTTCTGCCTTTCAGTTCCCATCCTAAACAAGGTAAGGGATTATGGGAATTGTCCATCATTATTATTATTATTATTATTATTATTATTATTATTATTATTATTATTATATTGCTGCCTTTCGGTTCCTGTCTTAAACAAGGTAAGGGATTATGGGAGTTGTCCATTATTATTATTTATTATTATTATTATTATCTCTCCCGCAGCCGCCGCGTCCAGCCATGTCGTCCCGAGAGCGCCGCGCGGAGTTCTTCATCAAGACGGAGCCGGCCTCCCCGGACAGCCTGGTGCAGCACAGCCCCAGTGGCTCCTCGGACACCAGTGCCGGCGGGGCCCCCCAGGAGCTCGAGGCCCCCGGGGCCCAGCCGGCAGGGACGGGGGCCTCCCGGCGGCGCCACGATGAGGACCCGGATGAGCCCCCGGGACGAGGGAAGTACATGCTGAGCTCCATGCCCAAGCGGCTCTGCTTGGTCTGCGGGGACGTGGCCTCCGGGTACCATTACGGCGTGGCCTCCTGCGAAGCCTGCAAGGCCTTCTTCAAGCGCACCATCCAAGGTACGTCCCTCCCGGAAAAAGGAAATAATCATGCTAATGCCATAGACAGTCGAGTCTCATGCGCCATCTAATGCAACGCGTAATTCGGTTTTGCAAACTCTGAAACTGGGAAAAGCATTTGCTGCCGAATGTCATGCACAATAATAATAATAATAATAATATGAAAATATGATATGGGGTCTAATAATAATAATAATAATATGAAAATATGATATGGGATCTAATAATAATAATAATATGAACATATTACATGGAGCCCTCTGGTAGTGCATATCATGCACAGTGGCAATAATAATAATAATAATAATAATAATAATAATAATAATAATAATATATGAAAATATTACATGGAGCCCCTAGTAGTGCATATCGTGCACAGTGGCAATAATAATAATAATAATAATAATAATAATAATAATAATAATAATATGAAAATATTATATGGAGACCCCAGTAGTGCATATCATGCACAGTGGCAATAATAATAATAATAATAATAATAATAATAATAATAATAATAATAATATGAAAATATTATTTGGAGCCCCCTGGTAGTGCAAGTGGCAATAATAATAATAATAATAATATGAAAATATTACATGGAGCCCCTAGTAGTGCATATCGTGCAAAGTGGCAACAATAATAATGATAATATGAAAATATTATATGGAGCCACATGGTAGTGCATGTCATGCACAATAATAATAATAATAATAATAATAATAATATGAAAATATTATATTGAGCCGCCTGGTAGTGCATATCGTGCACAGTGGCAATAATAATAATAATAATAATAATAATAATATGAAAATATTATATGGAGCCCCTGGTAGTGCAGTTCATACACAGTGGCAATAATAATCATAATCATAATATGAAAATATTATATGGAGCCCCCAGTAGTGCATGTCATGAACAGTGACAATAATAATAATAATAATAATAATAATAATAATAATAATAATAATAATAATATGAAAATATTATATGGAGTTCCCAGTAGTGCATGTCATGCACAGTGGCAATAATAATAATAATAATAATATGAAAATATTATATGGAGCTCCCAGTAGTGCATGTCATGCACAGTGGCAATAATAATAATAATAATAATATGAAAATATTATATGGAGCCCCCTGGTAGTGTATGTCATGCACAGTGGCAATAATAATAATAATAATATGAAAATATTATATGGAGTATAAACCGACCCGAATATAAGCCGAAGCACCTAATTTTACCACAAAAAAAACCGGGAAGACATTGACTCAAGTATAAGCCAAGAGTGGTAAATTTCAGAAATATAAATAGATACCAACAAAATTATTTATTTATTTATTATTAGTGCTTATGTATCCTTTTAATAAAAATACATGTAATAATGATAATCATCATCATCATCAATACAGGAAAATAATACATGTAATAATAAATAGAGTAAAATAATAAAATTACATTAATGTGTATAGATATGACATTGCTTATTTCACAGAGACTCTTAGCTTTCTTGTTCTGTTCGCATGACACTCCTACGCACCGCGGTTGACACACTTCAGTTCGGAAAGCTCTGCCATATAGACGCATGTATAAGTCGACTTCATGTAGAGATGGATGTATACATGAACTTCATGTATAGCTCCAGGCGTTGTCTCCGCTTATCTCTCTCTCTCAGGGAGCATCGAGTACAGCTGCCCGGCCACCAACGAGTGCGAGATCACCAAGCGGCGCCGGAAGGCTTGCCAGGCGTGCCGCTTCACCAAGTGCCTGCGCGTGGGCATGCTCAAGGAAGGTAACGTGGTGGGAATCGGGGCCGAAGCATCGGATGGGAGAAGGGTTTTCAAATGCACCAAACCTGGGACCTTTTTCCGGCATGTCTCCATGGGCCGCCCATTTACCTTCCCGCCGAGGCAGTACCTACTTTTTTATATATATATAAATTTTTATTAATGCTTTCAACATGAAGAGGCAGTACCTATTGACCTACTCGCGTTGAAAGAGTTGTCTCTGCTCATCATGTCCTTTCTCTATCCCTCTCCCCCCAATTCTTCAGGGGTGCGTCTCGACCGGGTGCGAGGAGGCCGGCAGAAGTACAAGCGTCGTCCCGAGGTGGAGGGGGCCACTTACCCCAGCGCCTTCGTCACCCCACAGATTGCCACCGTCACCCCCAAGAAGCCGGGTGAGTGGGGACTCAAGGGCGGAAAGGCTCGTTTCAGCCCCAGTTTTTATAATACAGGGCGTTTGAAAAGGAACTCCCTAGTTTTAAGGGAACTCCCATTAAAACTAGGGAGTCCTTTTTCAAACACCCTGTATGTACATAGCTCCACCGGAGCGTAACATCTAAGCAGCGTCCGACGCGAGAGAAGCTCACTATCTTTCTTTTTTTAAAATATATATATATATTTATTGAAATTTCATAAAATGAATTTAGTATACAACGAAAGTGGGAGAACAATATTTTGTTATAGAAAAGTAGGAAAAATGAGAATAAATAAATAAAAGAGACAAAATGATAGAGGAAAAAAAATATAATAATATATAAAAGAATAATAGAAAAAAATAAGAACTTAAAAGTTCTAGACTTCCATCCTGCTCTTGCTATTACAGTAGAGTCACTTATCCAACATAAACGGGCCGGCAGAATGTTGGATAAGCAAATATGTTGGATAATAAGGAGGCATTAAGGAAAAGCCTATTAAACATCAAATTAGGTTATGATTTTACAAATTAAGCACCAAAACATCATGTTAGACAACAAATTTGACAGAAAAAGTAGTTAAATACGCAGTAATGCTATGTAGTAATTACTGTATTTATGAATTTATCACCAAAATATCACGATATATTGAAAACATTGACTCCAAAAATGTGTTGGATAATCCAGAACGTTGGATAAGTGAGTGCTGGATAAGTGAGACTCTACTGTACTTAAACAGTCGTAGTTAATATTCCCTTATAACGATATTATGTCCCCTTCGTCCTCTTCTCGTCTTGGACATATTAAGCTTCAGCAGATGAGATCTAATTTTGCCTGTTTTAAATAGTCTTTGACTAAGTCCCAATTGGTTTCTTTTTTTTGGTAGTCCTTGGTTTGGGGATAGCCAGTAAGTCAACCTGTCCATATTCATAATCTCTAATACCTTATTTAGCCAAATCTCTTTTTTTTTAAAAAAAAGCTCACTGTCTTTCAACTGTCGACACCCACATTCCAGAGCAGTGACGAATGCCCTGTTACTTATCCGGAAACTTCCCTCTAGCAATAACTCACTCTCTCTATGCATTTAACTCTTACACTACCGGAATTACAGGCACTCACACAAATAGTTTGCTTTAAACCAGTGGCTAGGGGTGGGGGCGGTGCCTCTTCCCAAGAGCACGACACAGGGCTGAGCCTCTATATCTCTCCTGGGAGGCCTTTCAGGACTAAAGGGCGGGGCTAGGGGTAAGGGGGCGGGGCCTCTTCCCAAGAGCACGAGACAGGGCTGAGCCTCTATATTTCTCCTGGGAGGCCTTTTAGGACTAAAGGGCGGGGCTAGGGGTAAGGGGGCGGGGCCTCTTCCCAAGAGCACGAGACAGGGCTGAGCCTCTATATCTCTCCTGGGAGGCCTTTCAGGACTAAAGGGCGGGGCTAGGGGTAAGGGGGCGGTGCCTCTTCCCAAGAGCACGACACAGGGCTGAGCCTCTATATCTCTCCTGGGAGGCCTTTCAGGACTAAAGGGCGGGGCTAGGGGTAAGGGGGCGGGGCCTCTTCCCAAGAGCACGAGACAGGGCTGAGCCTCTATATCTCTCCTGAGAGGCCTTTCAGGACTAAAGGGCGGGGCTGGGGTGGGGGCGGGGCCTCTTCCCAAGAGCGCAAGACAGGGCTGAGCCTCTATATTTCTCCTGAGAGGCCTTTTAGGACTAAAGGGCGGGGCTGGGGTGGGGGCGGGGCCTCTTCCCAAGAGCCTGAGACAGGGCTGAGCCTCTATATACTTCCCCTGAGGCGCTTGTTAGAACACGGGGGCGGGATATAGAGGTTCAGCCCTGTCAGGCACTTGGGAAGAGGCCCCGCCCCCTCCTCTAGCCCCGTCTCCTGTGTCCAGGACAGGGATAGAAGCTCAGCCCTGCCTCAGAGCTCGTAACTCCGCCCATCCCAGTCCTGGCCGCCCCTTTGTGGCCCCGCCCACCTCCCCCTCGCAGGCCTGCCTCTTGGACTAGGGGAGAGGCTCAGCCCCGCCCTCTTGAGCAGGAGCCACACCCACCCCTCTAAGCCACGCCCCCTTTCCAGGCCCTTTCCTGAGGCGTATCTCGTTTGCTGTCTCTTCCCGCAGCTCCCATGAACACAATGGTGTCGCACTTGCTGGTGGCGGAGCCTGAGAAACTCTACGCCATGCCGGATCCAGCGCTCCCGGACGGCCCCGCCAAGGCGGCAAGCACTCTGTGCGATCTGGCAGACCGGGAGATTGTGGTCATTATCGGCTGGGCCAAAAACATCCCAGGTGAGAGAGAGGTGGAAGGTGCCTTTCCGTGCCATAGAAAAGAATAGGAAAGGGTTACGGGAGAGGCAGTGGGCGGGGCCATGCAAATTCCACAGCAGTGGAGAGAGTCAGAAACACTGGCATGCCTGTGGTGGAGGAAAAACAGAAAATCTAGTATGAAATTGCCTTCACTTGGGTGGTGTTTGTGGAGGACATTGGCAGGGCTCTTGGACATGTTTATGACACTCTGTATAACTGGGATGTCTGTGGTGGAGGAAATACATGAAATCTAGGATGAAATTATCCCTAAATAAAAGCCTTCCCTTGGGTGGTGTTTGTGGAGGACATTGACAGGGCTCTTGGACATGTTCACGGCACTCTCTATAACTGGGGTGTCTGTGGTGGAGGAAATACACGAAATCTAGGATGAAATTGTCCCCGAATGAAAGCCTTGGCTTGGGTGGTGGGCAGGATGGTGTTTGTGGAGGATATTGGGAGGCTCTTGGACATGTTCACTACACTCTGTATAACTGGGGTGTCTGTGGTGGAGGAAATACATGAAATCTAGGATGAAACTGTCCCCGAATGAAAGCCTTCACTTGGGTGGTGTTTGTGGAGGACATTGACAGGGCTCTTGCACATGTTCACTACACTCTGTATAACTGGGATGTCTGTGGTGGAGGAATTACATGAAATCTAGGATGAAACTGTCCCCGAATGAAAGCCTTGACTTGGGTGGTGGGTAGGGTGGTGTTT
This sequence comes from Anolis carolinensis, assembly GCF_035594765.1. Lineage (NCBI taxonomy): Eukaryota > Metazoa > Chordata > Lepidosauria > Squamata > Anolidae > Anolis > Anolis carolinensis. The sequence continues at coordinate 7,208,979 of NW_026943825.1, forward strand.
GTGGAGGATATTGGGAGGCTCTTGGACATGTTTACTACACTCTGTATAACTGGGGTGTCTGTGGTGGAGGAAATACATGAAATCTAGGATGAAATTGTCCCTGAATGAAAGCCTTCCCTTGGGTGGTGGGCAGGGTGGTGTTTGTGGAGGACATTGGGAGGGTCTTGGACATGTTCACGGCACTCTGTATAACTGGGTTGTCTGTGGTGGAGGAAATACATGAAATCTAGGATGAAATTGTCCCTGAATGGGAAGTGTGGTGCATTTAATTTTTTTCCTACCTAAGTTGTAGTGCCGTACATGTTTCCCTGTTGACGCTCATGTTGTGAGTCTTGGGCCAACGCGTGCCTTCCTTGCAGGGTTTCCGGCGCTGTCCTTGGCGGACCAGATGTCGGTGCTGCAGAGCGTCTGGCTGGAGGTCCTGCTGCTCGGCGTGGCCTGGCGCTCCTTGCCCTGCGAGGACGAGATCGTCTTCGCCGAGGATTTTGCGCTCGACGAGGAAGCCGCTCGGACGGCGGGGCTGCTGGAGCTCAGCGGGGTGGTGCTGCAACTGGTACGCAAGTACCGGGCCCTGCGCCTGGAGCGCGAGGAGTACGTGCTCCTCAAGGCCTTGGCCCTTGCCAACTCAGGTGAGTGCCGGGAGTTTTCAATCATACCGGTATTGAAAAGGAAAAACGATTCCATTACCGTATCAGTTTGGCAAAGGTCAATGGAGTTCTGCGCCTGAACATGCTCAGTACCATCACATATCTATAACCCCTCCCACACCAAAGAGGTACCAAATAGAGAAAAGCAGGATATAAATAAAGATTTATTATTATTATTATTATTATTATTATTACTACTACTATTATTATTATAAAGTTATTGTTGATCCCATATTACTAATAATATTACTATATAATACAATACTAATATTAATATAATATTATATAATTATATAATATAGTACAATATAGTAATTTAATGCTAATATTGTACTATGCTAATAATATATTGTATGTCCATTTGATTTGTAAGCCGCTCTGAGACCCCTCCGGGGTGAGAAGAGCGGGATATACCGTATATACTCGAGTATAAGCCAACCCGAATATAAGCAGAGGCACCTAATTTTACCACAAAAAACTGAGAAAACATTTGACTCCAGTATAAGCTGAAGGTGGTAAATTTCAATAACAAAAGCAGATAACAATAAAACTAAATGTAATAGTAGCAATAATAATAGAGAAAAATAATAAATGTAATAATACCAATAATAATAGTGAAAAATAATAAATGTACCATATATTCTCGAGTATAAGCTGACCCAAATATAAGCCAACCAGGACCCTCACCCGAGTATAAGCCGAGGGGGGCTTTTTCAGTCTTAAAAAAAGGCTGAAAAACTAGGCTTATACTCGAGTATATACAGTAAATGTAGTAAATAAATGAATAAATAAATAATATTGTTTTTGTTGACCCACCTTTTCCGCTTCCAGAGCTAGTTTACTGTTTTAATTTGAAATAGGGTAAATATTCAAAAACATTTAACCTCCAGATGCCTCAATTAATGTAATTTTATTGGTATCTATTTTTATTTTGAAATTTACCACTAGCGGCTTCATTTCCCACCCTCGGCTTATACTTGAGTCAGTAAGTTTCCCCAGTTTCTTGTAGTAAAATTAGGTGTCACGGCTTATACTTGAGTATTTATTTATTTCGTGTCAAAAGTATTGCATAATAAATAAGTTATAAGTTATATAAGTTCTACTCGAGTATAAGGGTGAGTACAAAAAGGAGTCCTGTGTCTGAACATGCTCAGTACAATCACATATCTATAACCCCTCCCACACCAAAGAAGTACCAAACAGAGAAAAGGATATAAATAAAGATTTATTATTATTATTATTATTATTATTATTATTATTATTATTATTATTACTACTACTACTCGAGTCAATAAGTTTCCCCAGTTTCTTGTAGTAAAATTAGGTGTCACAGCTTATACTCGAGTATTTATTTATTTTGTGTCAAAAGCATTGCATAATAAATAAGTTATGTTACTTAAGTTCTACTCGAGTACAAGGGTGAATACAAAAAGGAGTCCTGTGTCTGAACATGCTCAATACAATCACACATCTATAACCCCTCCCACACCAAAAAGGTACCAAATAGAGAAAAGCAGGATATAAATAAAGATTTATTATTATTATTATTATCATCACTACTACTATTATTATTATAAAGTTATTGTCGATCCCATATTGCTTTTGTTGACCCACCTTTTCCGCTTCCAGGGCTAGTTTACTGTTTTAATTTGAAATAGGGTAAATATTCAAAAACATTTAACCTCCGGATGCCTCAATTAATGTAATTTTATTGGTATCTACTTTTATGTTGAAATTTACCACTAGCGGCTGCATTTCCCACCTTCGGCTTATACTCGAGTCAGCAAGTTTCCCCAGTTTCTTGTGGTAATATTAGGTGCCATGGCTTATACTCGAGTATTTATTTATTTCGTGTCAAAAGCATTGCATAATAAGTAAGTTAAAAGTTATATAAGTTCTACTGGGTATAAGGATGAATACAAAAAGGAGTCCTGCGTCTGAACATGCTCAGTACAATCACATAGCTATAAACCCTCCCACACCAAAGAGGTAAAAAATAGAGGAAAGCAGGATATAAATAAAGATTTATTATTATTATTATTACTACTACTACTATTACTATTATAAAGTTATTGTTGATCCCATATTACTAATAATATTACCATATAGTACAATATAGTAATTTAATGCTAATATTGTGTTAGGCTGATAATATATTGTATGTTAATTTGATTTGTAAGCCGTTCTGAGTCCCCTCCGGGGTGAGAAGAGCAGGATATACTGTATATACTCGAGTATAAGCCGACCCGAATATAAGCCGAGGTACCTAATTTTACCACAAAAAAACTGAGAAAACATTTGACTCCATGTAAGAGTAAAATAAATAATAATAATAATAATAACTCAGCCGCTATCAGGACCTCAAGATTGAACTTCAAAGACTCTGGTAGAAACCAGTGCAGGTGGTCCCGGTGGTGATGGGCACATTGGGTACCGTGCCAAAAGATCTCAGCTGGCATTTGGAAACAATAGACATTGACAAAGTTACGATCTGCCAACTACAAAAGGCCACCCTACTGGGATCTGCACGCATCATCCGAAAATACATCCCACAGTCCTAGACACTTGGGAAGTGTTCGACTTGTGATTTTGTGATATGAAATCCAGCATGTCTATCTTGTTTGCTGTGTCATAATAAAATAATAATAATAATAATAATAATAATAATAATAATAAATACACAGCTCTTTGGCTTAGAAATGGAGAGGAGCACCAACTCCCAGAGTCGGACATGACTGGACTTAACATCAGGGGAAACCTTTACCTTTACTAAATAATAATAATAATAATAATAATAATAATAATAATAATAATAATAAATACACAGCTCTTCGGCTTAGAAATGGAGATGAGCCCCAACCCCCAGAGTCAGACACGAATGGACTTAACGTCAGGGGAAACCTTTACCTTTACTAAATAATAATAATAATAATAATAATAATAATAATAATAATAATAATAATAATAAATACACAGCTCTTCGGCTTAGAAATGGAGATGAGCCCCAACCCCCAGAGTCAGACACGAATGGACTTAACGTCAGAGGAAACCTTTACCTTTACTAAATAATAATAATAATAATAATAAATACACCAGCTCTTTGGCTTAGAAATGGAGAGGAGCACCAACTCCCAGAGTCGGACACGAATGGACTTAACGTCAGAGGAAACCTTTACCTTTACTAAATAATAATAATAATAATAAATACACCAGCTCTTTGGCTTAGAAATGGAGAGGAGCACCAACTCCCAGAGTCAGACACGAATGGACTTAACGTCAGAGGAAACCTTTACCTTTACTAAATAATAATAATAATAATAATAATAATAATAAATACACCAGCTCTTTGGCTTAGAAATGGAGATGAGACCAACCCCCAGAGTCGGACACGACTGGAGTATAAGGGTGAATACAAAAAGGAGTCCTGTGCCCGAACATGCTCAGTCCAATAACATGTCTATAGTCCCTCCCAAACCGAAGAGGTACAAACTGGTAAACCAACCGACTTGAGCGCCTTTGTGTGTGTTGCTTCCTCTTCTGCTCCAGACTCTGTGCACATTGAGGACATGGCGGCCGTCCAGCGGCTCCGCGACGTGCTCCACGAGGCCCTCTTGGAATACGAGGCGTCCCGGCGCCCCGAAGAGCCCCGCCGGGCCGGGCGCCTGCTCCTCACGCTCCCGCTGCTGCGCCAGACGGCCACCCGCGTCCTCCACCACTTCTACAGCCTCAAACTGGAGGGCAAGGTGCCCATGCATAAGCTTTTCCTGGAGATGCTGGAGGCCATGATGGATTGAACGGACCTCTCCGATCCGGGCCATCCGCTCACCTGCATCGTGTCGAACGCATTTCAGTGTATGCAAATATACGAACTGCCCACTGGCTTCACCCAAGATGATGTACGCCTACGTATCAGGGAGAGGAAGGACCGAGCCGGACGATAAGGAGTACGGACACGTAAGGGACGGAGAAAGTGGTTGACATTCACACTGGAAGCCATATTTTGATTTTTTAATTTATTTGAAATGGGTGGGGAGGGGTACGATCTACTGTAGTTCTAGCTTGGAAGCCATATTTGATTATATTCGCATCACATTGAGGAGGAGAAAGGGACGAGCGAGTCTCGGGGCGAATTGTCTCTCCTCCTACTGAGTGCAGTTGGGGTCGGACCGCTGGTCTCGAGCCTCCTCCTCCTCCCGTCCTACACCTTCCACCCTCTGGGCTGGGCCCAGCCAAATGCACCTTAATACACGGCGGGTATGTCGACGGAGGGTAGGCAGGCAGAGCTTATCTCGACTACCACTCCCATCATTCCCTCCAGCTCGTGGGAGTTTGAGTCCGAAATCCAGTATTGAAAACAATAGTCTCATGGCTCCAAGGAATAAGACGGGAGATCGGACGCGGCAAGTTTGGGGTGGGATGACACACGACGTTATGGGTTGCTGTGAGTTTTCCGGGCTGTCTGGCCATGTTGAAGAAGCATTCTCTCCTGACGTTTCACCCACATCTATGGCAGGCATCCTCCGAGGTTATGAGGTCTGTTGGAAAGTAAGCAAGTGGGGGAATCCTTTGTTGGGAGGCGTTAGCAGGCCCTGGTTGTTTCCTGTCCTGAATTTCAATTTTCTGAGTGTTCTTTATTTACTGCCCTGATTTCAGAGGTGTTAGCAGGCCCTGATTATTTCCTGTCCAGAATTTCCATTTTCTGAGTGTTGTTCTTTATTCACTGTCCAGATTTCAGAGATGTTAGCAGGCCCTGATGGTTTCCTGTCCGGAATTTCCATTTTCTGAGCATTGTTCCTTATTTACTGCCCTGATTTCAGAGGTGTTAGCAGGCCCTGATGGTTTCCTGTCCGGAATTTCCATTTTCTGAGTGTTGTTCTTTATTTACTCTCCAGATTTTAGAGGTGTTAGCTGGCCCTGATGGTGTCCTGTCTGGAATTTCCATTTTCTGAGCGTCGTTCTCTATTTACTGCCCTGATTTCAGAGGTGTTCGTTGGCCCTGATTGTTTCCTGTCCGAAATTTCCATTTTCTGAGTGTTGTTCTTTATTTTAGAGGTGTTAGCAGGCCCCGATGGTTTCCTGTCCGGAATTTTCATTTTCTAAGCATTGTTCTTTATTTACTGCCCTAAATTCAGAGATGTTGGCAGGCCCTGATTGTTTCCTGTCCAGAATTTCCATTTTTTGTGCATTGTTCTTTATTTTAGAGGTGTTAGCAGGCCCTGATTGTTTCCTGTCCGGAATTTCCATTTTCTGAGTGTTGTTCTTCATTCACTGTCCAGATGTTAGAGGTGTTAGCTGGCCCTGGTTGTTTCCTGTGTGGAATTCCTCTGTTTTCTGAGTGTTTGTACAACGGAGGATGCCTGCCACAGATGTGGGCGAAACATCAGGAGAGAGTGCTACTTCTGGAACGTTGGCCATACAGCCCGGAAAACTCACAGCAACCCAGTCATTCCAGCCACGAAAGCCTTCGACGACACACGACACGATATTCTTTGCCTTCTTTCCGTCGCTTTAGTGCTGAATCTTTGGCTATCGCTCAAACCAGCTTGAGTCGGTCTCTTCCCTGCTTTCTGATAATGTCGCGCTCAGGACTCGGGGACGAAAACGGGACGCAATCGGAACACGGGACAGCCATATTCTAACCTTAAGGAGGGGTGGATGGGAATGCTAGCATTTGAGGACGATGGTAACGACTTGGCCGAGCTCTGGACACATTTATCACTTCGAAGCAATAATAATAAAAAAAATTATATATATGTCGAGAGAGGGAAAGATTGATGTCTTTCTTCATTATGTCGGGACAGACGTGTTCCCGTCGAAAAGGAAAGCGGTCCATCCGGCAAAATCCTTTCTCTTAATATACCCCTTGTAGCAATAGTTTTTAAAAAAAGGCAATTATGCTTTTTTTTGGTTTCAGGTGTAATTTCCTATGTAATCTTTCTTCTGCCATAAGAGGCTGAGCAGCTCATCCTTCCTATAAAAATTCCTAAAAATTCCTATATCCCAACATCATGCCGAGCCCTTATCTTCTGCCCAAAGCAGCAGCAGCAACAGCAATAATAATATAATAATAATATAATAATAATAATAATAACCCTCCCACCTCTTTCGACTGGAGAACAAGTCACCCTTCCATAGTGTTGGACTTCAGCTCCCATTGAGGCCAATGGGAATTGCAGTCCCGCCAATGGAACATGGGTGGTAAGCTGCATGGCCGGAAACCGAGAGCTGTGTACATAGCAATATATTTTACTTGTATATTCATTGCAGAGAAAGAAAAATAAAAGAGATTTACCCCATTCTTTTCCACCCAAGTCAGGAAGCATTCCTTGCCCTGACGTGGATTTAAAAAAAAATGGGAAGAGTCAATGCTGGCAATTTTTTGTTTTGTTTTTGTATTAAATTATGTGTGTGTACATATTATAAATACCTCTGATTTGTGTATAGGCGGCTACATATACACATTCATAGAGAGCTCTATTATGGAACAAATTAAAAAAAAATACAATTGGCTGTGCAGCCTATGAACCGTTCGCTGTTGTCTTCTTGTTTGTATGAGATGGGGTCACAACACACAATTCTTTATCACGAAAGTTGTAATGTATTTAGGTAAAGCAGTGGTTCTTAACCTTCCTAATGGGGAGAAAAGCTGGATAAACAATTAAGTAATTAATTAATAAGTAATTAAAGATTTATTATTATCATTATTTTATTATGACACAGCAAACAAGATAGATATGCTGGATTTCGTATCACAAAACCAAAAGTCGAACACTTCCCAAGCGTTTAGGACTGTGTGATGTATTATTATTATTGTTGTTGTTGTTGTTGTTGTTGTTGTTATTATTTTATTATGACACAGCAAACAAGATAGATATGCTGGTTTTCGTATCACAAAACCACAAGTTGAACACTTCCCAAGTGTCTAGGACTGTTTGATGTATTATTATTATTATTATTTATTGTATGACACAGCAAACAAAATAGATATGCTGAATTTCGTTTCACAAAGCCACAAGTCGAACACTTCCCAAGTGTCTAGGACTCTGTGATGTATTTTCGGATTATTATTATTATTTTATTATGACACAGCAAACTAGATAGATATGCTGGATTTCGTTTCACAAAAACCACAAGTCAAACACTTCCCAAGCGTTTAGGACTGTGTGATGTATTATTATTATTTTTATTGTTGTTGTTGTTGTTGTTATTATTTTATTATGACACAGCAAACAAGATAGATATGCTGGTTTTCGTATCACAAAACCACAAGTTGAACACTTCCCAAGTGTCTAGGACTGTTTGATTTATTATTATTATTATTTATTGTATGACACAGCAAACAAGATAGATATGCTGGATTTCGTATCACAAAATCACAAGTCGAACACTTCCCAAGTGTCTAGGACTGTGTGATATATTATTATTATTATTATTATTATTATTATTATTATTATTATTATTATTGTATGACACAGCAAACAAAATAGATATGCTGAATTTCGTTTCACAAAGCCACAAGTCGAACACTTCCCAAGTGTCTAGGACTCTGTGATGTATTTTCGGATTATTATTATTATTTTATTATGACACAGCAAACTAGATAGATATGCTGGATTTCGTTTCACAAAACCACAAGTCAAACACTTCCCAAGCGTTTAGGACTATGTGATGTATTATTATTATTATTATTATTATTATTATTATTATTATTATTATTATTATTATTATTATTGTATGACACAGCAAACAAGATAGATATGCTGGATTTCGTTTCACAAAACCACAAGTCGAACACTTCCCAAGTGTCTAGGACTGTGTGATGTATTTTCGGAAAATGCGTGCAGATCCCAGTCGGGTGGCCTCTTGCAGTTGGCAGATCGTAATTTTGTCAATGTCTATTGTTTCCAAACGCTGGCTGAGATCTTTTGGCACGGCACCCAATGTGCCGATCACCACCGAGACCACCTGCACTGGTTTCTGCCAGAGTCTTTGAAGTTCAATCTTGAATAATAATAATAATAATAATAATAATAATATATTAGTATTATTAGTATTTATAATTTATTTATTTGCTACATTTATATCCCGCTCTTCTCACCCCGAAGGGGAGTCAGAACAGCTTACAAATTAAATTTACATTCAATATTATATTATTAGCATAGCACATTATTGGCAATAAATTACCATATTGTGCTATATCTATATTTTGTAATATTAATAATAATATTACATGTACTATATTATTAATATTATTATATTGTATTGGTATTATATCGTATTACAAAATAATATTAATATTATATGCATATACAATATATAATATATATTATTGTAAATTATATTGTATATATGTATATATGCATGTGTGTATACATATATACATATACACATAAAAATTAGCAAAGCATATTGTATAATAGTATACTTTTATTAGTATTATGTTATTAGTAGTACAGTAGAGTCTCACTTATCCAAGCTAAACGGGCCGGCAGAAGCTTGGATAAGCGAATATGTTGGATAATAAGGAGAGATTAAGGAGAAGCCTATTAAACATCACATTAGGTTATGATTTTACAAATTAAGCACCAAAACATCATGTTATACAACACATTTGACAGAAAAAGTAGTTCAATACACAGTAATGTTGTTGTAATTACTGTATTTACGAATTTAGCACCAAAATATCACGATGTATTGAAAACATTGACTACAAAAATGCGTTGGATAATCCAGAACGTTGGATAAGCGAATGCTGGATAAGTGAGACTCTACTGTATATCATAATTATTATTATATTAGTATTATAAGTATTGGTCCATGAGGTCACGAAGAGTCGGAAACGAGTGAATGTAGTATATTATTATTATTATTATCCACGACCTTTTAATCCAGTTCCTCATGTAATATTATTTTTGTTGCTATTCATTTTGCTCCTGGTATGAATTGCAATGTAAATATCTGATATGCAGGATGTCTTTGCATTCACTGGACCACATTTGGCACAAATACCCAATACGCCCAAATTTGAATATTGGTGGTGTTGGGAGGGGGGAATGATTGGCCGATTTGAATCTGTGAGATGAGGCAAGCTCCCGTCTGTCAGCTCTAGCTTGCGTGGACGTGAGAGAAGCCTCCCAGCAGGATGGTAACACATTCAGGCAACATCTGTCGATGGCCAATTCTCTACCACCAGAAACGACTTTTTTGTGGTATTTTTTAAAAAATTAACACCAGACAGTAAGATGAAAGACAAGGAGAGTATCACAGAGTTAAATGAGCACTTGCATTTATTTATACACACACAAAGGAACAAAACTAACCCCAAGGGTTCTTTCAAACACCAGGTCCCCGAAGGAATCGATATTATTATTATTCATGTCTCTTCTTCACTCAGCAACATATTGGGGATTCCCTTTGTGATGGGAAACTCGCGCCCCGTGTCCGGGCATTTCAATACGCCTTCGACCACCTCCACCTGCAAAAGAAGCCAAGCCAAAGGGAACATTGGATGGCGCAAACTGGGACAATCACTTTCAAAACATGAGCTGTATATAACTGCACAGGCTCGGAGACGATTGTGATTCAGTCCCATTCCCCCCAGGCCTTGAAGCTGCAAGGCTATTCAATGCTAATCAAGGTGGCTATTTGCAACCTCCATACTTGCCTCCAACAGACAAGAGTTCTTTCTCCCATCCTGGACATTATTCCACAGATATATAAAGTACAATAATCTATATATATATAAAAGGGTAGTGAAATTTCGGCCTAGGACAAAACAACAAAACTACACATCCCAGAAACACTAAACTTGGCAGCACAACCCTTCATCCATGCCTCCACGTTCATACAACAAAAAGAAAAGAAAAATAAAGTCCTAATTAGAGGGAGAGGAATAATTGTTTTTATCCTATTGCTGCCAGTTAGAAGGCTAACTCTGCCCACTTGGTCTCCTAGCAACCCACTCAGTCCAGGGGACAGGCAGAGTTAGGCCTCACTTAGGCCTCTTCCACACTGCCTATAATACAGATTATCTGATTTGAACTGGATTATATGGCAGTGTAGACTCAAGGCCCTTCCACACAGCTATATAATCATTTTATAATGGACTTAATGTCAGGGGAAAAGCTTTACCCTTTACCTTAACTACCACCAATTCCTCAATACTTTATTTCCCATACCACCAGACTTCGCCACAGCAACGCGTGGCCGGGCACAGCTAGTATATTATAATATAATATATCGTATAAGCATATAATATTGATAATATTATAATGTAATACAATATAATACTAATATATTTATTATTTATTTATTTACTACATTTATATCCTGCCCTTCTCACTCCGAAGAGGACTCAGAGCGGCTTACAAATTAAATTTACATACAATATTATATTATTTATTATTATTTATTTATTTAAGACATTTATATCCCGCCCTTCTCACCCCGAAGGGGACTCAGAGTGGCTTACAAATTAACTTTACATACAATATTATATTATTAGCATAGCACAATAAAGGCAATAAATTACCATATTGTACTATATCTATATATTGTAATATTATTAATAATATTACATGTAATATATAATATATAATTAATATTATATTGTATTATTAGTATTATATTGTATTACAAAATAATATTATTAATATTATATGCATATGCAATATATTATAATATTACAGAGCAGCCTAAAAAAGGGCTGAAAAATTAGGCTTATATTCGAGTATATACAGTATATTGTATGTACATATAATTTGTAAGCCACTCTGAATCCCCTTCGAGGTGAGAAGGGCGGGATATAAATGTAGTAAATAAATAAATAATATAAACCCCTCTTGCCTAGTTTCCAACAGAGCTCACAACCTCTGAGGATGCCTGCCACAGATGCAGGCGAAACGTCAGGAAAGAATGCTTCTGTAACATGGCCATACAGCCCAGAAAACTCACAGCAACCCAATCTTATGATTCTGGGTAACATGGGGATTCAGAAACCTGAGATGATGAAGAGATCCCTTACCTCCATCAACACATGATGTACTTTCCGGAGAAAATCCTCATTGCTCTCGTAGTCAGGGATGGGCTCAGCAGGCAGGTCTGACCGATGGCCCAACTACAAAAGATGGACAAAACAGATTGTGATCATAATAATAATTTTATTTTATACCCCGCCTCTATCTCCCCACAGGGACTCGGGGCGCCTAACATGGGGCCAAGCCCAGATAACCACAATAAAACAGGATAATGATAAAATAAATTACACTTTCAAACCAGGAACATGTTTCACATTTTGTTATATACAGTAGAGTCTCACTTATCCAAGACTCGCTTATCCAAGGTTCTGGATTATCCAATGCATTTTTGTAGTCAATGTTTTCAATATATCATGATATTTGGTGCTAAATTCGTAGATACAGTAATTACAACATAACATTATTGCGTATTGAACTACTTTTTCTGTCAAATTCGTTGTATAGCATGATGTTTTGGTGCTTAATTTGTAAAATCATAACCTAATTTGATGTTTAATAGGCTTTTCCTTAATCCCTCCTTATTATCCAAGATATTTGCTTATCCAAGGTTCTGCCAGTCTGTTTATGTTGGATAAGTGAGACTCTACTGTAGTGTAATCAATGTTAGGAGAACATGACTCACGCTCTCGGCAGCTTCTACCAAAGCTCCCCACTCCACTTTGGGCACCATCCGGGCCGTGAACTCCGGATTGAAATCCACATTGTTCACCTTCACCTCTGTAGCCTGTGCGAAGAAAATGGAGGGAAAAAATTATTTATCATTATTATTATTTATTTATTTACAACATTTCTAGGGATTAAGGAAAAGCCTATTAAACATCAAATTAGGTTATGATTTTACAAATTAAGCACCAAAACATCATGTTATACAACAAATTTGACAGAAAAAGTAGTTCAGTACACAGTAATGCTATGTTGTAATTACAGTAGAGTCTCACTTATCCAACATAAATGGGCCGGCAGAACGTTGGATAAGCGAATATGTTGGATAATAAGGAGAGATAAAGGAGAAGCCTATTAAACACCAAATTAGGTTATGATTTTACAAATGAAGCACCAAAACATCATGTTATACAACAAATTTGACAGAAAAAGTAGTTCAATATGCAGTAATGCTACGTAGTAATTACTGTATTTATGAATTTAGCACCAAAATATCATGATGTATTGAAAACATTGACTACAAAAATGTGTTGGATAATCAAGAACGTTGGATAAGCAAGACTCTACTGTACTGTATTTACGAATTTAGCACCAAAATATCACGATATATTGAAAACATTCACTACAAAAATGGCTTGGATTATCCAGAAACTTGGAACCCAAGCCATGATTTTAACTCTTTATCTTGTATGGTGTTTTTTATGACTTGCTTTTATTCTCTGATTGATTGGTTTTATTCTTTTGTTTTTATATTGTTCTGTTCGGGCTTGGCCCCATGTAAGCCGCCCTGAGTCCCTTCAGGGAGATGGGGCGGGGTATAAGAATAAAATTATTATTATTATTATTATTATTATTATTATTATTATTATTATTATTATTATTAGCGAGGCTTGGATAAGTGAGACTCTACTGTATTATATTATTATTATAATATATTATACAGTTATATTATTACAGACAATTCTTGAACACTATTATCATATCACATCTTCTTTGAAGTATTATTATGATGTTATACCTTCTGGAAACAATTCTTTGATTGATCCTTGAAGATTAGTACTAATGGAATAATGTCCCGGGTGGGAGAAAGAAAGAACTCTTGTCTAGTTGAGGCAAGTGTGAATGTTGCCAACGGCCAGCTTGATTAGCACTGAATTGATTAGCTGCTTCCTGCCTGGGGGAAATCCTTTGTTGAGAGGTGTTCGCTGGCCCTGATTGTTTCCAGTCTGGAATTCCCCTGTCTTTTGAGTGTTGCTCTTTATTTACTGCCCTGATTTTGTAGTTTTTAAAAATATTAGGAGCCAGATTGTGTTCATGGTCATGGTTTCCTCACTCTTTAGCCCCGCCCCTCGCGAAGTGGGCGTGGCCTCGGGGAAGCTCCGCCCTCACCTGGATCCGGAGTGGGAACCCGCCGCCGGGCCGGACGCCCCGCACGTGCGAAGTCAGCATGTTGTGCGTCAAGAGCTTCATCCTCGCACGACTCCGGTGGCCCGAGAACCCGTCTGCGCATGCGCGTCCTCGCCGCACCGCTCAAACGCCCCTTTATCTCCTCACTTCCGGCGGCCTCTTTGGACATAGTTCCGGTGAATATGTGCAACGCTGTTATTGAACCCACCGGAAACTAGGTCCCTGTGCAACACCGTTCCGGGTTGTTCTATTTCATTTAAATCAGACATGATCCAACTTCGGCCCTCCAGGTGTTTTGGACTTCAACTCCCACAATTCCTAACAGTCTTTGGAGACAGTTCCTGTCATCTGCTGACTTTCAAACCCAGCTTCTGTGTGCTAAGTGGGTGTGGGGCATGTAAATTAATATATATCTATATATATAAAAGAGTGATGGCATCACGGCGACCCACAAAACAACAAAACTACAGGCCCCCCAACTTCGAAATTTGACAACACAACCCATCATCCACGCCTCTAGGTTGATACAACAAAAAGAAAACAAAAACAAAGTCCTAATTAGAGAGAGAGGAATAATTGCTTTTATCCAATTGCTGCCAGTTAGAAGGCTAAGCTCCTCCAACTTGGTCTCCTAGCAACCCAATAAAAAATAATAAAAAACACTAAAAAATAATTAAAAACACTAACGAATTAATACAATAAAATACTATAATAACAAAATAACTAAAAATAATACAAGAAAATAATAAAATATAATAAATAAAAAGATAACTTACAATAAAATTAATTAAAAAAATACAAAAAAGTCAAATAAAAATTACACAACAATTTTTAACCAATACCACCACCACTATGCCACAGCAACGCGTGGCCGGGCACAGCTAGTACAATATAATTTACAATGTTTAAAAGCAATGCAATGCACACTATTTAGCTGTTTGTGATTCCTTTCTTTTATCACTTTTAAACTTATTTATTACGCAATGCTTTTGACACGAAATAAATAAATAAATAAATTTACAATAATATATAATAATTATAACATATATTATAATGTTATAATTATAACATTGCCAAATGATGCAGTTTTAGCTGCATTATATGGTTAGTATAAAATGCTATAATTGATTGCGGGTTTGACAAGAGATGGATCTACACAGCCAAATGACACAGTTCGAACTGTGTTATACGCTCAGTATGTTATAGACCCATATAATGCAATCCAAGCTACAAATATATGCAGCTGCGCTTGACCATATAATGCAGCTCTTGTTGTGTTATTTGGCAATGTAGATCCAGCCATTTATCCTGCTGGGTGACCACACTCTCTCAGCCTCAGAGGAAGGCCACGAATGAGTCTAGCCTAGGAAAAAAACTACAAAAAGGCCTGCCTTCAATTGGAAATGACTCGGAGGCCTTTAAATAAAGTATTATTATTTACTCAGTTTAAACTGTGCTATTTGTCAACTTAGATCCAGCCTCATGGGTGACCTTAACGCAAGTCACACTCTCTCAGTCTCAGAGGAAAGCCATGGGAAACCCATTCTGAATAAGTCAATTACAATATTTATTTCCAAAATTCCATTGTTTTTTATTTAGATATGTGATATATTTTTTATACATATGTGAGGCATTGAATTTTGCCATTTATTATGTTGTAAACCGCTTTGAGCCCCCTCAGGGGTGAGAAAAGCGGTATAGAAATGTAGTTAATAATAATAATAATAATCATCATCATCATCATCATCATCATATTATATTGTAATACAATATAATACTAATAATACAATATAATAATATTCATTATATATTAGATTTTTACATGTAATATTACTAATATGTAATATAACTAATGTAATACATGTAATATAACTACAGTAGAGTCTCACGTATCCAACATTCGCTTATCCAACATTCTGGATTATCCAACGCATTTTTGTAGTCAATGTTTTCAATACATCATGATATTTTGGTGCTAAATTCGTAAATACAGTAATTACTACATAGCATTACTGCGTATTGAACTACTTTTTCTGTTAAATTTGTTGTATAACATGATGTTTTGGCGCTTAATTTATAAAATCATAACTTAATTTGGTGTTTAATAGGCTTCTCCTTAATCTCTCCTTATTATCCAACGTATTCGCTTATCCAACGTTCTGCCGGCCTGTTTATGTTGGATAAGTGAGACTCTACTGTAATAATAAATTGATACAGCACAATATAGTAATTTATTACCAGTATTGTACTATGCTAATGATATAATATTGTATGTAAATTTAATTTGTAAGCCGCTCAGAGTCCCCTTCGGGGTGAGAAGGGCGGCATATAAATGTAGCAAATAAATAAATAATGAGATGCAGATGAACGGCACCTAGGCCCCGCCCCCTCACGCTGGCCCCGCCCCCCGGTGGAGGAGGAGGAGGGGAAAAGGAGAGTAGCGAGGCCCGGGGTTGCCAGGGCAGCCGTCACTCTCAGCGATTTCCATGGCAACGGGGTGGCGAGGGGCGGGGGTGCTGGTCCTGGCAGGGAGGGCGGCGGCAGCGGCAGCGGCGTCCCCATTCGGCAACACCTGGGCGCTGAAGTGGCGGACTTTCGCGACCGGAGCAGCAGCCATGGCGGCCCTCAAGGTGAGTCTCTCCAGGCCCGGCCCACACCGGAGAGTTAGCGCGGTTTGGCCCCGCTTTGAGGTGCCTTGACAGACCCCTGAGGGGTTGCAGTTGGTCAAGGCCGTGGTTGCATAACCTGGAGCCAGGCCGTGCCCTCAGGAGGCATTCCAGGCCTACTAGGCCCGAGGCAGGCCCTTCTCGAGTTGCATCCCTGAGGCATTCCTGTCAGAGCTGGGCTGCTCTATGTACAGAAAGTGTTATTAGGCTGAAATACCATATTGAGGGGGAGCCTGTTTATCTGCATTATGTCTTGTTGTTTCTGTAAGTTTGTGTATATTTATGCCTGCGCCTTTATTTTTTATTGAGTCATTTATTATCATGCCTCACAACCTCTGAGGATGCCTGCCATAGATGTGGGCGAAACGTCAGGAGAGAATACTTCTGGAATATGGCCATACAGCCCGGAAAACATACAACAACCCTATTTATTATTTGCTTCTATGTTTACCCCGCCTTTCCCTACCCCAAAGGGGACTCAAGGCGCCATACATAGAGGCCATTATTCCATGCCTTTGAAACATATACAACACAAAAATTGAAATTATAATTAGAATAAAATCAGATATATTACAGTAGAGTCTCACTTATCCATATTACAGTAGAGTCTCACTTATATACACATACACACCACACACACACATATATATATAATGTATATACAGTAGAGTCTCACTTATCCAAGACTCGCTTATCCAAGGTTCTGGATTATCCAAGGCATTTTTGTAGTCAGTGTTTTCAATATATCGTGATATTTTGGTGCTAAATTCGTAAATACAGTAATTGCGTATTGAACTACTTTTTCTGTCAATTATGTTGTATAACATGAAGTTTTGGTGCTTAATTTGTAAAATCATAACCTAATTTGATGTTTAATAGGCTTTTCCTTAATCCCTCCTTATTATCCTAGATATTTGCTTATCCAAGCTTCTGCTGGCCCGTTTAGCTTGGATAAGTGAGACTCTACTGTATTTATGCCTTTATTTTTTATTGAGTTATTTATTGTTTGCTTCTGTGTTTACCCTGCCTTTCCCTACCTCAAAGGGGATTCAAGTCGCCATACATAGAGGCCATTATTCCATGCCTTATAATACTAATAATAATAATACTTTATTTTTCTATCCCACCACCATCTACTTGAAGGAACTCAGGGCGGCTAACATGGGGCGATGCCAAAAACAAAACAGAATAAAGCAATTACAACGAATATCAAAACAGAAACAGTAATAACATAAATAAAATAAAACAAACAATTTAAACATTTTAAAAATACAATAAAACACATAAAATCAGAACAAATGAGTAATAATACAGCATCAGCCACTGGAGATAAAAAGGGTCAGGCATAAAAACACAATATCCAAAGCTTTAATAAAATGCAGAAACAAGTGCCTTCAAAACATATACAACACAAACATTAAAATTATAATTAGAATAAAATCAGACATATTATTTAAAACATTACATTACATAAGGAATCACACCATCCATAGTCACAGTCATTCCCATATAGAGTCTCACTTATCCAACATAAACGGGCTGGACCCAGCACAAGCCCTGAATCTTTTGTATTCTCGTTTGGACAGGTTGGAGACAAATTGCCCAGCGTGGAGGTCTATGAGGGAGACCCTGGCACCAAAGTGAATCTTGCCAGCCTTTTCAAGGGAAAGAAGGGCGTCCTCTTCGGGGTCCCTGGTGCATTCACTCCCGGATGTTCAAAAGTGAGTAGGAACCGGTGTATTTCTCCTTGTAGAAGCTGAATTTATACCCCTTCCTTCCCAGAATCCCCCATCTAACATGATCAAGGGACATAAAAGTTATTGGTTTGGGGTGCTAAGTTATTATCCAGAGCGAGGACACACCTGTGTTTACTAGAGTCGAATGGAATGCATACCTCAATTTTCAAAACCCTGAAACTGAAAAAAAAATTGCAACTAATTTGGCCATGACAGTGGCTGCAGGCTTAGAATTCCACCTTTAAAAACAAAAGTGTTAGAACACCGAAGCCTCCAGCAACAGAAAAGAAAAACTTGGCATCTAGGTTGTGCTATGAAAGCCCTTTAGTAGCGTGTACTGTGTCTCCATATTTTGGTCAGAATGGCAGTTATTTAAAAGACAGGTATATGCTGGAACTCATGGTGCAATGCAATGTGGTCAGGAAGTTGCTTTAACTCTGTCAAGAATGGGAGTGTTGGATAACATTTGGCTCATATGTTTTGGGGCTATCATTTCCATAATTCCTTACCATGCTGGCAAGGGCTGCTGGGAGTTGAAATCCCAAATGCATTTGCTGATAGAGATTGAGTATCCCTTGTTCTCCAAAATCTGAATTTTTTCATAGGGGTTCTTTGGCTTTCTGATGATTCAAATTATTATTATTATTTTACTGACACAAAAACACAGTATGAGACAGCAAACGAGCTGCATATGCTGGATTTCGTATCACAAAACCACAAGTAAAATACTTCCCAAGCGTTTAGGATTATTATTGTTGTTGTTGTTGACACAAAGACAGAGTATGACACAACAAAGGAGACGTACATGCTGGATTTCGTATCACAAAACCACAAGTTGAACACTTCCCAAGCATTTAGGACTATCAATGTTGTTGTTATTATTGTTATTATTATTATTCTACACAATTGTGAGGTCAGGAGTCTTGTGCTCCAAAACTCTGTAAGTCTGAATTCGGAAGTCCCAGAATAGTTTTATGTGTTCATTTTCTGTAACTTTTTCAGGCTTGTGATTCCACCATTTTTTTTTTGTCACAGGCAGATGGTATTTGTGGCACAGGCTTCAATGGATCACCATGCCTCTGCTTGTAGTCCGTCTGCATGATCTTGCAGCAGCTGAGTATGTGATCCATTGTTGTATCTGCTTCCTTGCAGAGCCTACACTTGGAATCTGTCACCGACAATTCTGGCTTTGATGGGATTTGTTCTAATTGCTTGTTCTTGTGCTGCAAGAAACAGGCCCTCCATCTCCTTTCAAAGTTCTATTATTATTATTATTATTATTATTATTATTATTATTTTATTATGACACAAGATAGATATGCTGAATTTCGAATCACAAAATCACAAGTTGAACACTTCCCAAGTGTCTAGGACTGTGTGATGTATTTTCGGATTATTATTATTATTATTATTATTATTATTATTATTATTATTATTATTATTATTATTCTTACCTGCCCCTCCTCACGACTTGAGGCAGATTACAACATTGCTAAAACACATAATCATTTAAAAACACTCCGTTGAATATGTGTATTAAAAATATTTCCATAAAATACATATTGCAATGCACAAAACAAAAATTAGACCAAGAGTAGAAGTTTAAAATTTGTTGTTAATAATGATCTTCTATATATATAAAAGAGTGATGGCATCACGGCGACCCACAAAACAACAAAACTACAGGCCCCCCAACCTCGAAATTTGACAACACAACCCATCATCCACGCCTCTAGGTTGATACAACAAAAATAAAAGAAAAATAAAGTCCTAATTAGAGAGAGAGGAATAATTGCTTTTATTCAATTTCTGCCAGTTAGAAGGCTAAGCTCCTCCAACTTGGTCTCCTAGCAACCCAATAAAAAATAATAAAAAACACAAAAAATTGATACAATAAAATACTATAATAACAGAAAATAACTAAAAATAATACAAGAAAATAATAAAATATAATAAATAAAAATATAACTTACAATAAAATTAATTAAAAAATGCAAATAACATCAAATAAAAATTACACAACAATTTTTAACCAATACCACCACCACTTTGCCACAGCAACGCGCGGCCAGGCACAGCTAGTAATAATATAAAATATGATTATGATGTTAATAAAACATGATCATGATGATAATAATTTATTACTTGTCTCTCCTTGTGCCTTGAGGCAGGGTAAAACATGGTTGAAATGTACAAGATTAACATCAGGCTGAGAAGAAGTAGTTCGTGTTTAGTCTTGTTCCATTTCCGAGATTCCTCAACACGTGTGGGCCTGCATTGCAAAATCTGTACAAGAACATCCTAAACACTTTGCTCAACCTATATGGCCTCTTCCTCTCCTTTTGTTCTGTTTCTAGACCCTATTCTGAAAGTCTCAATTCCTTCCCTTATTCCCTGCAGACTCACCTACCAGGTTATGTGGAGAAAGCAGGGCAGCTCAAAGGCAAAGGGGTGGAAATCATTGCTTGCCTTTCTGTCAATGATGTTTTTGTCATGAAGGAGTGGGGGAATGCTCACCATGCCGAGGGAAAGGTGAGTAACTGAAGCATCAGGTTTGAACTTGTGCAGGCAACAACATTTCAGGGAGAAAACTAGGATACCAGGCATTTACCTTATATGGAAATGAATAAATGTAAAAAAAAATCATGTAAAAAAATCAAACAAGTCCCCCCCCCCAAGTTAACTAATAATATTTTGTAATTTATTACCCACCTCTCCTTTTGGCTCAAGGCGGGGTACAACATAATTATATACATGTATAAAATCACGTATCTTACTTGTCAACCCAATACTGGAAAGTACTGTATATACTCGAGTATAAGCCTAGTTTTTCAGCCCTTTTTTTAAGACTGAAAAAGCCCCCCTTGGCTTATACTCGGGTGTAGGTCCTGGTTGGCTTATATTTGGGTCAGCTTATACTCGAGAATATATGGTACATTTATTATTTTTCTCTATTATTATTGGTATTGTCACATTTATTATTTTACTCTATTAATTATTATTATCATTACATTTATTTTTACTCTATTATTGTTACTTTTACATTAATTTTACTCTATTTTTATTATTAATAATACATTTATTATTTTACTCTATTATTACATGTATTATTTTACTGCATTTATTATTATTATTACATTTATTATTTCACTATTATTATTAAAAGGATACATAAGCACATTTAGATTGAAGAAGGGGAAAATAATGATTTAATCAGAGTTGAACAGTCATATCTTAAATTACAGTTTAATGTAAAGATTCAAAAACATTTAACCTACTGATGCCTCAATTAATGTAATTTTATTGGTATCTTGGCTTATACTGGAGTCAATGTTTTCCCAGTTTTTTTGTCGTAAAATTAGGTGCCTCGGCTTATATTCGGGTCGGCTTATACTCGAGTATATACTGTAATAATATTTTGTAATTTATTACCCACCTCTCCTTTTGGCTCAAGGCGGGGCACAACATAATTATATCTTGCTTGTCAACCCAATACTGGAAAGTACTTTTTCAATACCAACCATCCAGATTTCCTTCTCTCCACAGGTGCGGATGCTGGCTGATCCAACAGGAGCATTTGGGAAGGTACGGAAATCTCTGATCATGGGACAGGATGATGAGCTTTCCATCTTCCTTGACCACCCAGAACATCTATTGTTAGTAGCGATGGGAATAAGGCGCGGTGGCGCAATGGGTTAAACCCTTGTGCTGGCTGAACTGCTGACCTGAAGGTTGCTGGTTCGAATCCGCGAGACGGAGTCAGCTCTAGCTTTTGGGGACATGAGAGAAGCCTCCCAGCAACACATTCGGGCAACGTCTCTGTAGACGGCCAATTCTCTCGCACCAGAAGCGACTTGCAGTGTGTTTTCAAGTTGCTTCTAACACAATTTTTAAAAAAGCGATGAGAATTATTTTCCTGCCCATGGGCAGAAAATCTCATTGTTCACTGGGGCCAGACGGATGTTTTGAATTATGAAATAATCATATTAACTATATAATTAAATATCAATAATATTGTTGATATAATGTTACAACGACGTTCCAGAAGAAAATTGCACAACTGTGTTTGAATAAATGTAGATTTTTGTTCATGAATAAATATAGATTTATGAAAAATGGAAAAATAAGGCATCTTCTGAAAATGAGCCCTAATGCATCTTTTGGATCAAAAATTAATATAAGAAAAATACAGTTGTTTCTTATTTATCCATCCAATCCCTATTATTGTTTATATTTAATTGGCAGTATGGGCTATCTGATGTGGGGGTTTTTTTTGTCACTTCTCTTTTATTTTGTTCTTTGCGAGCGAGTCATTTCTTTCCTTCTGCTCTCTCCCCATTTGCTTTATCCCACAGGCCACAAACCTCTTGTTGGATAAGGAGCCACTTCGAGATCTCTTTGGGACCAACCGATCCAAACGGTAAGGCGGAAGGGTTGGCAAAACTTCCCGCTGGCGGGATTGGAAAGCAAAGAGGAGTATCTGATCCTGTTTTGGAAAGTTACAGGAAGGGTCTTATTGCACTGCTGTTATAGCACTACCATGCTCCCTTTGTCTCCTACAGAATTCTGGATTTGTAGCGTAGAGAAATCCAGTTCTGTGGTAATTTATTTATTTATTTACTACATTTATTTCCTGCCCTTCTCACCTCGAAGGGGACTCAGAGCGGCATACAAATAAATATACGCACAATAAATTATTTTATTACATAGCACAATATTAGCATTACATATTACTATATTGTACTGTACCACTATGCTGTAATATTTTTAGTAATATTGCACGTAATATATAATATATAATTAATATTATTCTATTGTATTATTAGTAGTAGTATATTGTATTACATTGCAAAATTATTTATTTACTTATTATTTACTACATTTCTCACCCCGAAGAGGACACAGGGCAGCTTACAAATCAAATGTACATACAATATATTATTAGCATGGCACAATATAAGCATTAAATTACTATATTTTACTATATCATTATGTGGTAATATTATTAGTAATATTACATTTAATATATAATTAATATTATTACATTGTATTATTAGTATAATACTATATTACATTATAATATTATTATCAGTATTATATGTATATACAATATATTATATTATTATATATTAAGTACCCTGTCCTGAACTGCAAATCCCAAGAGTCCATAGGCTGGAACTGTTGTAGAAGGGCAATCGTGCTATAACTATAACAACAACAACATTTATTATGCTCCATGCAGTCATGCCGGCCACATGACCTTGGAGGTGTCTACAGACAATGCCGGCTCTTCGGCTTAGAAATGGAGATGAGCACCAACCCCCAGAGTCAGACATGACTGGACTTAATGTCAGGGGAAACGTTTATCTTTTTATAGACCCATCAAAACTGTTGTTGTTGTTGTTGTTGCGCTATAATTATAGTGCAATAAGACCCAAAATCCTCTTCCTTGTAACTTCGAATCACAAGTTTTGGATTTGCCTTCTATTGCTGCTAGTTGTTGTGCTTTGGTGTGTGTGTGTTTTTATAATGGTGTGCTTTGATATACTCAAGTCAATAGGTTTTCCCAGTTCTTTGTGGTTTAATTAGTTGCCTCGGCTTGTATTCGGGTTGGCTCGTACTCGAGTATATACGGTATGCGTCTATAGACCAATGTGACACTATAGATTTTTTTCCTCGCTACAGAAACCTGTTTGTCCGGACATCTCTCTCTGTCTCTTTCCTCTGACCCTCTTCTATCGCCTCTATCTCCTCCCTGCGCTACAGGTTCTCCATGGTGGTGGATGATGGGATCGTCAAGTCCCTGAATGTGGAAGAGGATGGGACAGGCCTCACCTGCAGTTTGGCCACCAATATTGTCTCCCAACTCTGAGGCCCGGGCACCTGGCCCTTCAAGGCTCTGGTCCCCCGTCTCCTGACTCCCGCAGGCCGATCACCTTTGTGGCATGCAGGATTTGGCCCGGGATCGGGATGAGATGGGCTTTGCATAGTTGTTTTAATCCCATGCTCTATCGGTTCGGTTATCATGGATATCAAACAGTCTAAAATAAAGCTGTCCTGGTTGATTGGTTTGTTGCTCTGCTTACGTGTGTTTGGGATGTGCTGGATGCGCATCCAGATTGTACTTTGTCATTTCTTTTGTTTATTATTGTGTCAAATTCAAGGTCTTTTGTCCGAATCTGGCCCTGTGTGTCATTTTATGTCGCTGGACTACAACTCCCGCATTCTTCATTCCCGCTGATGGGAATTGTGATACACTTATGTCTGGAAGGCTATATAATATAATAATGACTTTATTTTTGTATCCCGCCCCAAGGCTACCGTTTGTTCTGTTCAGTTAGAAGAGGGGCGTTTGGATTGAGATACGAGGTTTGCACATATGATGCCTGGAACTCTCTCCCCCAGGCTGTGATGGAGGTTCTTTTGGAGGCTTTGAAGCAGAGGCTGGATGGCCATCTGTCGGGGGTGCTTTGAATGTTCACTGTTCCTCAGACCATTGGAGGGCCAGACACAGCCTAGAACGGCATTTGCCTTTTCAGCTGCAGCATCACACTGTTGACTCGTGGTCAGCTAAGATTCCTTTCATAGAAACCTAGAGTTGGAAGGGACCCCTAAAGACCATCTAGTCCAACCCCCTTCCTTCTGCCTTTGTGCACAAAAATCACAACCAAAGCACCCCTGACAGATAGCCACTCAACAACAACAACAACAATACAGTAGAGTCTCACTTATCTAAGACTCGCTTATCCAAGGCTCTGGATTATCCAAGGCATTTTTGTAGTCAATGTTTTCAATATATCGTGATATTTTGGTGCTAAATTCGTAAATATAGTAATTACAACATAACATTAACTGTGTATTGAACTACTTTTCCTGTCAAATTTGTTGTATCACATGATGTTTTGGTGCTTAATTTGTAAAATCATAACCTAATTTGGTTTAATAGACTTTTCCTTAATCCCTCCTTATTATCCAAGATATTCGCTTATCCAAGCTTCTGCTGGCCCGTTTAGCTTGGATAAGTGAGACTCTACTGTACAAGGTTTGCACATATGCTGCCTGGAACTCTCTCCCCCGGGCTGTGGTGGAGGTTCCTTCTTTGGAGGCTTTGAAGCAGAGGCTGGATGGCCATCTGTCGAGGGTGCTTTGAATGTTCACTGTCCCTCAGACCATTGGAACGGCATTTGCCTTTTCAGCTGCAGCATCACACTGTTGGTTCGTGTTCGGCTCATGGGCAGCTAAGACTCCTTTCATAGAATCCTAGAGTTGAAAGGGACCCCTAAAGGCCATCTAGTCCAACCCCCTTCCTTCTGCCTTCATGCAGGTAAAGCACAATCAAAACAAGGCCAACAGATTGCCACCCAGCCTTAACAACAACAACAACAATAATAATAATAGAGTTGGAAGAGACTGCGTGGGCCATCTAGTCCAACCTCTTTCATTCTGCCTTCATGCAGGGAAAGCACAATCAAAGCATCCCCATCAGATGGCCATCCAGCCTTAATATTAATAATTAATAATACAGTAGAGTCTCACTTATCCAACACTCGCTTATCCAAGGCTCTGGATTATCCAAGGCATTTTTGTAGTCAATATTTTCAATATATCATGATATTTTGGTGTTAAATTCGTAAATACTAATTACAACATAACATTACTGCATATTGAACTACTTTTTCTGTCAGATTTGTTGTATAACATGATGTTTTGGTGCTTAATTTGTAAAATCATAACCTAATTTGATGTTTAATAGGCTTTTCCTTAATCCCTCCTTATTATCCAAGATATTCGCTTATCCAAGCTTCTGCCGGCCCGTTTAGCTTGGACAAGTGAGACTCTACTGTAATAATAGTAATAATAAATTAAAATACCGTAATAAACAGGGTTGGAAGAGACCCCTTGGGCCATCTAGTCCAACCCCCTTCTGCCTTCGTGCAGCAAAAGCACACGCAAAACATCCCTGACAGTTAGCCATCCAAACATCATCATCACCATCATCATCATCATCATCATCATTATTATTATTATTGTATGACACAGCAAACAAGATAGATATGCTAGATTCCGTTTCACAAAATCACAAGTCGAACATTTCCCAAGTGTCTAGGACTGTGTGATGTATTTTCGGATGATGCGTCCAAATCCCAGCAAGGTGGCCTTTTGCAGTTGGCAGATCGTAATTTTGTCAATGTCTATTGTTTCCAAATGCCGGCTGAGATCTTTTGGCACGGCACCCAGTGTGCCCATCACCACCGGGACCACCTGCACTGATTTCTGCCAGAGTCTTTGAAGTTCAATCTTGAGATCTTGATAGCAGCTGAGTTTTTCCTGTTGTTTTTTGTCAATGTGACTGTCACCTGGGATGGCGACATCAATGATCCAAACCTTTTTCTTTTCCACAACTGTGATGTCTGGCGTGTTGTGTTCCAGAACTTTTCAGTCTGAATTCGGAAGTCCCACAGTATCTTTGCATGCTCATTTTCCAATACTTTTGCAGGTTTGTGATCCCACCACTTCTTTGCTGCTGGGAGGTGGTACTTGAGGCATAAGTTCCAATGAATCATTTGGGCCACATAGTTGTGCCTCTGTTTATAGTCTGTCTGTGCAATTTTCTTATAGCAGCTGAGGATACCAGAGAGGCCTCAGCGGAGGAATGCAACCAAGAGCACCTAACCCATTAGCATTATGGAGAATCAAACCCAAACGAAGTCTATACTGGCTCGGTCGTCGCCCAGGATAAAAAGGACCGCGGTGGATGCTGCTGATTCTGGACATCCATCGACAAGTGGGCTACGGAATCATCAAAACCCAAATGAACAGTCACAGAAGCGGCAGAAATATGCAATGCCAGAAAACCACACTATTATTATTATTATTATTATTATTATTATTATTATTATTATTATTAAAATACCATAATAAACAGGGTTGGAAGAGACCCCCTGGGCCATCTAATCCAACCCCCTTCTGCCTTCGTGCACAAAAAGCACAAGCAAAGCACCCCTGACAGATAACCACTCAACAACAACAATAATAATAGTATACTAAACAGGTGGAGGAATAAACAGGCCGGATAAATGTTTTCGGTGGGCCGCATGTGGCCCGTGGGCCATAGTTTGAGCACCCCTGCTCTAGACAATGGGATGTTTCTGTCCCAACAAGTCTTGCTTGACCTTATTCCACCAAACAGTTCGGACTAAAAACCGGAACAGATTGTTTGAGAAGGCGCTTCATCGTTTCATTGCCAGGAAATGAAGTCAACGGTGTGTTTCCAATGGGCTTTAAAGCGTTGGCTCCACTCATTTCCAAACCATTTCGCAATCTTTCCGCCGGGGTGCGCTTCAGTTGCGGAACTTCCTCTGCGGTGGGAAATTATGCGAAGCCGGCGAGCTCTGTGTCACGGCTGCGGCGGGCCGGCTTCCTCCCCACCTTCCCACACCTCGAACTGCAGAAGGAAGTTGCCGAAGTTGAGCTTGAAGGCCCACCTAATGCTCACAGGGTGCCGTCAAGAGCGGCGAATCGATGACACGATGGACGAGGCGCTGGAGGGATTTGCCTCGGATCCTCTGGTCACTTGGGTGAGCATAGATACTCTGGCGGCAGAGTGGAAATAAGGTCTTTTGAGAAGGGTGGTTCTCCTGGCATACGTTGTATCTACACCGTAGAATTAATGCAGCTTGACACCACTTTGAACTTCTCTGCCAAAGAGTGCAGGTATCTATGCACACCTATGCACCTTAGAGTACGGAGGAGGATTAACATAACTGCCACCCCAGTTCTAGATGGTTTTGAAGATCTCTTTGCTTATCTAGAGCCTTATGAGGCCATCTAGATGGCTTTTGGAGGTCACTTTCCTTACCTATGGTCTTATGAAACCATCTAGATGGTCTTTGAGGTCCCTTTCCTTATCTTTGGTTTTCTGATGGACTGATGAGATCATCTAGACGGCGTTTGGGGGTCCTTTTCCTTACCTATGGTCTTATGAGATCGTCTATATGGTCTTTGAAGGTCTCTTTGCTTATCTATAGCCTTATGAGACCATCTAGATGGCTTTTGGAGGTCACTTTCCTTACCTATAGTCCTATGAGACTGTCTAGATGGCCTTTGAGGGTCCCTTTCCTTATCTATGGTCTTATGAGACTGTCTAGATGGTCTTTGAGGTCCCTTTCCTTATCTATGGTCTTATGAGACCATCTAGATGGTCTCTGAGGTCCCTTTACTTATCTATGGTCTTATGAAAGCATCTAGATGGTCTTTGAGATCTCTTTCCTTATCTATGGTCTTCTGATGGCCTGATGAGATCATCTAGATGACCTTTGAGGGTCCCTTTCCTGACCTATGGTCATCTGATGGCTTTATGAGATAATCTAGATGGCCTTTGAGGGTCCCTTTCCTTATCTATGGCCTTCTGATGGCTTTATGAGATCATCTAGATGGTCTTTGAGGGTCCCTTTCCTTATCTATGGTCTTCTGATGGCCTGAGGAGATAATCTAGATGGCCTTTGAGGGTCCCTTTCCTTACCTATGGTCTTCTGATGGCTTTATGAGATCATCTTGATGGCCTTTGAGGGTCCCTTTCCTTACCTATGGTCTTATGAAACCAGCTAGATGGTCTTTGAGGTCTCTTTCCTTATCTATGGTCTTCTGATGGCCTGTTGAGATTATCTAGATGGCCTTTGAGGGTCCCTTTCCTTATCTATGGTCTTCTGATGGCCTGAGGAGATCATCTAGATGGTCTTTGAGGTCCCTTTCCTTATCTATGGTCTTGTGATGGCCTGAGGAGATCATCTAGATGGCCTTTGAGGGTCCCTTTCCTTACCTATGGTCTTATGAAACCATCTAGATGGCCTTTGAGGGTCCCTTTCCTTATCTATGGTCTTCTGATGGCCTGAGGAGATCATCTAGATGGTCTTTGAGGTCCCTTTCCTTATCTATGGTCTTGTGATGGCCTGAGGAGATCATCTAGATGGCCTTTGAGGGTCCCTTTCCTTATCTATGGTCTTCTGATGGCATGAGGAGATCATCTAGATGGTCTTTGAGGTCCCTTTCCTTATCTATGGTCTTCTGATGGCCTGAGGAGATCATCTAGATGGCCTTTGAGGGTCCCTTTCCTTATCTATGGTCTTCTGATGGCCTGAGGAGATCATCTAGATGGCCTTTGAGGGTCCCTTTCCTTATCTATGGTCTTCTGATGGCCTGAGGAGATCATCTAGATGGCCTTTGAGGGTCCCTTTCCTTACCTATGGTCTTATGATACCATCTAGATGGTCTTTGAGGTCCCTTTCCTTATCTATGGTCCTCTGATGGCCTGAGGAGATCATCTAGATGGTCTTTGAGGGTCCCTTTCCTTATTATTAGGAAATTATTAAATGAAATAATACCAATAATAATAGAGAAAAATAATAAATGTACCATATATTCTCGAGTATAAGCTGACCCAAATATAAACCAACCAGGACTCTCACCCAAGTATAAGCCAAGGGGGGCTTTTTCAGTCTTTACAAAAGGGCTGAAAAACTAGGCTTATACTCGAGTATATACAGTATATTGATTTTGATTATTATTATTATTATTATTATTATTATTATTATTATTAAGTAATTCCATAACTTTTGTGCAACGGCCGTTAAAGTGGTGTCAAGTTGCATTAATTCTACAGTGTAGATCAGTGGTTCTCAACCTGTGGGCCGTCTTTTTTTTTTACAACAGGTACAAACCTTGGAGAGTCTGGTAGACTCCAGATACAACCGGTCCCTTCGTGAGATGAGTCCTGAAGACCCCAAAGATTTTTTCCTCCAGTTAGTCAATGGAGACTTCCTCATCCGCGTCATGGAGGTCATGTAAGTCACTCTTTTCATGCAAATTTGCGCCAACTTACCGTATATACTTGAGTATAAGCCGACCTGAATATAAGCCGAGGCACCTAATTTTACCACAAAAAACCGGGAAAACTCCAGTATAAGCCGAGATGCCAATAAAATTACATTAATTGAGGCATCAGTAGTTTAAACGTCTTTGAATCTTTACATCAAACTGCAATTTAAGATATGACTGTTCAGCTCTGATTAAATCATTATTTTCATCTTCTTCAATGTCAACGTGCTTATGTATCCTTTTAATAATAATAGAGTGAAATAATAAATGTAATAATAATAATAAATGCAGTAAAATAAGAAATGTAATAATAAATAGAGTAAAATAATAAATGTATTAATAATAATAAAAATGAGTGAAATAATAAATGTAATAATACAGTAGAGTCTCACTTATCCAAGCCTCGCTTATCCAAGCTTCTGGATTATCCAAGGCATTTTTGTAGTCAATGTTTTCAATATATCGTGATATTTTGGTGCTAAATTCATAAATACAGTAATTGCAACATAACATTACTGCGTATTGAGCTACTTTTTCTGTCAAATTTGTTGTATAACATGATGTTTTGGTGCTTAATTTGTAAAATCATATCCTAATTTGATGTTTAATAGGCTTTTCCTTAATCCCTCCTTATTATCCAAGATATTCGCTTATCCAAGCTTCTGCCGGCCCGTTTATGTTGGATAAGTGAGACTCTACTGTAATAATAATAATAAATGCAGTAAAATAATAAATGTAATAATAGAGTAAAATAATAAATGTATTAATAATAATAAAAATAGAGTAAAATAAATGTAATAGTAGTAACAATAATAGAGTACAATAATAAATGTAATATTAAATAGAGTAAAACAATAAATGTTTTAATAATAATAAAAATAGAGTGAAATAAATGTAAAAGTAACAACAATAATAGAGTACAATAATAAATGTAATAATAATAGAGTAAAATAATAAATGTATTAATAATAATAAAAATAGAGTAAAATAAATGTAATAGTAGCAACAATAATAGAGTACAATAATAAATGTAATAATAATAGAGTGAAATAATAAATGTATTAATAATAATAAAAATAGAGTAAAATAAATGTAATAGTAGCAACAATAATAGAGTACAATAATAAATGTAATATTAAATAGAGTAAAATAATAATAAAAATAGAGTGAAATAAATGTAATAGCAACAATAATAGAGTACAATAATAAATGTAATAATAAATAGAGTAAAATAAATTCATTAATAATAATAGAGTAAAATAAATGTAAAAGAAACAACAATAATAGAGTAAAATAATAAATGTAATAATAATAATTAATAGAGTAAAATAATAAATGTAACAATGCTAAGAATAATAGAGAAAAATAATAAATATACCATATATACTTGAGTATAAGCCGACCTGAATACAAGCCCACCAGGACCCTCACCCGAGTATAAGCCAAGGAGGGTTTTTTTTCAGTCCTAAAAAAGGGCTGAAAAACTAGACTTATACTCGTGTATATAGTATATCAATGTAAGCTGCGTATAGTCCGGACTTGGCACCATCTGATTCTTAGTGCCATCTTTTTTGAATCGCTGAAAGAAGCCCTTGGAAAGTGTTGATATTTCCCATTTGTGGAAAAGCAATGCAAGGCTTCCCTTTGGAAATCTTCTACGTATGTGCTTGCTTATGTTTTCTTAGAGATCTCATTCCTGGAGGAGCACGGACTTCGTGGAGCGACGAAAGCGAAGAAGTGCATCGGTTGCAAACTCTCCAGACGGTCCTGCAACGCCTGCAAAGCTTCTACTTGGTGAGCATGGGCACAAATCCCAGCAACTACAACTCCCAAATGCCAAGGTCTGTTTTTCCCCAAACTCCACCAGTGTTCACATTTGGGCATATTGAGTATTGGTGCCAAGTTTGGTCCAGATCCATCATTGTTTGAGTACACAGTGCTCTCTGGATGTAGGTGAACTACAGCTCCCAGACTCAAGGTCCCACCAAACCCTTCCAGTATTTTCTGCTGGCCATGGGAGTTTGGTTCAATCCCATCGTTGGTGAAGTTCAGAATGCTCTTTGACAATAGGTGAACTATAAATCCCTGCCAGCTAAACAGATATCTATAAATCTAGTATAAACACAAGGTTGTCCTGTTGCTATAGTCTCACTTGTAATTCAAAATAGAATAATATACTGTATATACTCAAGTATAAGCCTAGTTTTCCAGCCCTTTTTTTAAGACTGAAAAAGCCCCCCCTCGGCTTATTCTCGGGTGAGGGTCCTGGTTGGCTTATATTTGGGTCAGCTTATACTTGAGAATATATGGTACATTTATTATTTTTCTCTATTATTATTGGTATGATTACATTTATTACTAGCTGTGCCCGGCCACG
Source organism: Anolis carolinensis (assembly GCF_035594765.1). Taxonomy (NCBI): domain Eukaryota; kingdom Metazoa; phylum Chordata; class Lepidosauria; order Squamata; family Anolidae; genus Anolis; species Anolis carolinensis. The sequence goes on from NW_026943825.1 coordinate 7,241,385, forward strand.
CGTTGCTGTGGCGTTGTCTGGTGGTGTCTGTATTTTATAGGCAGTGTGGAAGAGGCCTAAGTGAGGCCTAACTTTGCCTGTCTCCTGGGCTGAGTGGGTTGCTAGGAGACCAAGTGGGCAGAGCTTAGCCTTCTAACTGGATAAAAACAATTATTGCTCTCCCTCCAATTAGGACTTTATTTTTCTTTTCTTTTTGTTGTATCAACCTAGAGGCATGGATGAGGGGTTGTGCTGTCAATTTTCGAGGTTGTGGGGTGTTTAGTTTTGTTGTTTTGTCGGTCGCCAGGATTCCATCACTCTTTTATATATATAGATTTTTCTCTATTATTGTTGCCACTATTGCATTTATTTTACTCTATTTTTTATTATTAATACATTTATTATTTCACTCTGATATTATTATTACATTTATTGTTCTACTCTGTTTATTATTACATGTATTATTTTCCTGTATTTATTATTATTATTATTACATGTATTATTTTACTCTATTATTATTAAAAGGATACATAAGCATATTTACATCGAAGAAGATGAGAATAATGATTTGTACAAAGTTGTACAGTCTTATCTTAAATTTGAGCTTTATGTAAATATTCAAAAAATATTTAACCTGCCGATGCCTCAATTAATGTAATTTTATTGGTATCTATTTTTATTTCTGAAATTTACCACCCTCGGCTTATACTTGAGTCAACATTTTCCCAGGTTTTTTTGTGGTAAAATGGGGTGCCTCGGCTTATATTAGGGTCGGCTTATACTCGAGTATATACGGTACATAATCTTGACTATTATTTATCAATAAAGAACATGGGAAACAAACCATCACTTACAAAGATATAACAAACAATATTTATTTATTTACTACATTTATATCCCGCTCTTCTCACCCCGGAGGCTTACAAATCAAATGTACATACAAAATACTATTAGCATAGCACAATATAAGCATTAAATGACTATATTGTACTATATCATTATATGGTAATATTATTAGTAATATTATATTTAATATATAATATATAATTAATATTATTATATTGTATTATTATTTGTATAATATTGTATTACATTATAACTATAATAATAATAAAAATTATTATTATTATTATTATTATTATTATTATTATTATTATTGTATGACACAGCAAACAAGATAGATATGCTGGATTTTGTATCACAAAATCACAAATCAAACACTTCCCAAGTGTCTAGGACTGTGTGATGTATTTTTGGATTATTATTATTATTATTATTATTAGGGAAGACGACTTGCAACTCTGAAGATCTGGAAGTAACAAATAGAACAGTTTTCTCTTTCTTTTCTTTTCCTTTTTCTCCACCCCCCTACTTTCCCCTTCCTTGACTCTTTTTATTCTTTATTTCATACAATTGTGTCCTCCTTTTTATTATATTTAAAATTCAAAAAAAATTTAAAAAAAGAATGAGGACCTGCCATTATTTAGTTAAAGAAGTCAATTCCATAGCAACCAGCTCAGAAGACATTCAAACAGCAGCAAGTGACTCAGATAAGATGGGAGCCAAGCAACAGGAATCCAAAGCCCTTGCTCATGATTCATAAAAAATATTGGAAAGGGATACAGGGGAAATACCGTATATACTCAAGTATAAGCCGACCCGAATATAAGCCGAGGCACCTAATTTTACCACAAAAAAAAAACTGGGAAAACATTGACTCCGGTATAAGCCGAGGGTGGTAAATTTCAGAAATAAAAATAGATACCAATAAAATTACATTAATTGAGGCATCGTTAGGTTAAATGTTTTGGAATATTTACATCAAGCTCAAATTTAAGATAACTGTCCAACTCTGATGAAATCATTATTCTCATCTTCTTCAATGTAAATGTGCTTATGTATCCTTTTAATAATAATAGAGTGAAATAATAAATGTAATAATAAATAGAGTAAAAAATAATGTAATAATAAATAGAGTAAAATAATAAATGTATTAATAATAATAAAAATAGAGTAAAATTATTTTTCTCTATTATTATTGGTATTGTTACATGTATTATTTTACTCTATTATTATTATTATTACATTTAAGATAACACTGTCCAACTCTGATCAAATCATTATTCTCATTTTCTTCAATGTAAATGTGCTTACGTATCCTTTTAATAATAATAGAGTAAAATAATACATGTAATAATAATAATAATACAGGAAAATAATACATGTAATAATAAATAGAGCACAATAATAAATGCAATAATAATAAGATCAGAGTGAAATAATAAATGTATTAATAATAATAAAAATAGAGTAAAATAAATGTAATAGTAGCAACAATAATAGAGAAAAATAATAAATGTAATAATACCAATAATAATAGAGAAAAATAATAAATGTAATAATACCAATAATAATAGAGAAAAATAATAAATGTAATAATACCAACAACAATAGAGAAAAATAATAAATGTAATAATACCAATAATAATAGAGAAAAATAATAAATGTACCATATATTCTCGAGTATAAGCTGACCCAAATATAAGCCAACCAGGACCCTCAACCGAGTATAAGCCGAGGGGGCCTTTTTCAGTCTTAAAAAGAGGGCTGAAAAACTAGGCTTATACTCGAGTATATACAGTAATTTGAAGATATTGTAAGCGTATGAACGGATACTTCGATACCATAAGGATGTCCATAGCGCTGGGTTAGCTCTAATCGTAACCCCTCTTTCTCTCCTCTTTTCCCCCCCAGAATGATCTGCAACAACTTATTATTTTCTTGCCACCCAACGTTCATCTCCTGGCTCAAGAACCCCTCACAGGTAAGGAGGGAATTTGGGGTGAAACAACGAACAAAGATCCAATCTTTACTGGTAACAAGTCAGCATTTGCAAGGCTGATTTTTTTCCACCTTTTTATGAAGTACAACTGAAGCATCTTCCACTGTAAACATTGCGCAACAGGTTCACGTAAATGCCTGGAATCACCACTAGATGGCGCGCAGACCCAATACTGAGTTACTGTATATACAGTAGAGTCTCACTTATCAAATACTCACTTATCCAACGTTCTGGATTATCCAACGCATTTTTGTAGTCAATGTTTTCAATACATTGTGATATTTTGGTGCTAAATTCGTAAATACAGTAATTACTACATAGCATTACTGCGTATTGAATAATAATAATAATAATAAAACTTTATTTATACCCCGCCACCATCTCCCCAACGGGGACTCGGGGTGGCTTACATGGGGCCATGCCCAGAACAGTACAATATAGTAAAATATAAAACAACATATCACAATACAATTAAACAATACAATAAATAATCATATACACTGCAACACTATATATATATATATATATATATATATATATATATATATAACACAGGGCGGGCCGCATGAGACACTTAATTAAAACTTGGGGTGAGAAAAGGATAAGAATATAATCACGGAGACCAGGGACATAAGATAAAAACAATCTAGAGGGTAGATGATGGGGGAGTAACAAAAGAAGTGTGTAATAGTTACTCTCCGAAAGCACATCGGAAAAGCCAGGTTTTTAAATCTTTCCTGAAGGCTAAAAGAGTGGGGGCTTGCCTAATTTCGATGGGCAGTGAGTTCCATAAACGGGGGGCCACAGCAGAAAAGGCCCTCTCCCTTGTTCCCACCAGGCGGGTCTGGGATACAGGCAGTGGTGACAGGAGGGCCTCCCCTGATGAGATCGGGCAGGTTTATGGTAGGAGATACGGTCACGAAGGTAGGTGGGTCCCAAACTGTTTAGGGCTTTATAAATGATGGTCTGCACCTTGAATTGGGATCGGAAAGTGAACGGCAGCCAGTGGAGCTCCTTAAACAAGGGAGTAGATCTCTCCCTGTAACTCGCCCCCGTTATTAATCTGGCAGCCGAGCGTTGGACCAGTTGTAATTTCCAAGCCGTCTTCAAGGGAAGCCCCACGTAGAGCGCATTACAGTAGTCCAGTCTAGAGGTAACTAGGGCATGGACCACCGTGGTCAAATCAGAACTACTTTTTCTGTCAAATTTGTTGTTAAACATGATGTTTTGGTGCTTAATTTGTAAAATCAGAACCTAATTTGATGTTTAATAGGCTTTTTCTTAATCCCTCCTTATTATCCAACATATTTGCTTATCCAACATTCTGCCAGCACGTTTATGTTGGATAAGTGAGACTCTACTGTACTCGAGTATAAGCCTAGTTTTTCAGCACTTTTTTAGGACTGAAAAAACCTCCTCGGCTTATACTCGGGTGAGGATCCTGGTTGGCTTATATTTGGGTCAGCTTATACTTGGGAATATATGATGCATTTATTATTTTTCTCTATTATTGGTATTATTACATTTATTATTTTACTTTATTATTATTACATTTATTATTGTACTCTATTATTGTTGCTACTATTACATTTATTTTACTCTATTTTTATTATTATTAATAATACATTTATTATTTCACTCTGATCTTATTATTATTATTGCATTTATTATTTTACTCTATTTATTATTACATGTATTATTTTCCTGTATTTATTATTAATATTGTTACATGTATGATTTTACTCTATTATTATTACATTTATTATTGTACTCTATTATTGTTGCTACTATTACATTTATTTTACTCTATTTTTTATTATTAATACATTTATTATTTCACTCTGATCTTATTATTATTATTATTATTATTATTGCATTTATTATTTTACTCTATTTATTATTACATCTTCCTGTATTTATTATTATTATTGTTACATGTATTATTTCACTCTATTATTATTACATTTATTATTGTACTCTATTTGTTGCTACTATTTCATTTATTTTACTCTATTTTATTATTATTAATACATTTATTATTTCACTCTGATCTTATTACTATTATTACATTTATTATTCTACTCTATTTATTATAACATGTGTTATTTTCCTGTATTTATTATTATTATTATTATTATTATTACATGTATTATTTTACTCTATTATTATTAGAAGGATACATAAGCACATTTACATTGTGGAACAGTCATATCTTAAATTACAGTTTGATGTAAAGATTCAAAAACATTTAACCTACTGATGCCTCGATTAATGTAATTTTTGGTATCTATTTTTATTTCTGAAATTTACTACCCTCAGCTTATACTTGAGTCAATGATTTCCCAGTTTTTTGTGGTAAAATTATAATAATGGTATAGTTATATTATATGTAGTATTACTAATAATATTACAATATAGTGTTATAGTACAGTATAGTAATATATAATGCTTATCTTGTGCTATACGAATAATATAATATATTGTATGTGCATATGGCTTGTAAGCCACTATGAGTCCCCTTTGGGGTGAGAAGGGCGTGATATAAATGTCACTAATAAATAAATAAATAAAATTAGATGTCTCGGCTTATATTCGGGTCGGCTTATACTCGAGTATATACTGTATTTATTATTTATCATTTCAGAAGTGAATTGCAGATAGAGTTATAATGTATGTAAAAACACAACCAAAATTAAAAACTCTGCATTGTAATTATTATTATTATTATTGTTATTATTATTATTATTATTATTATCATATGCTGCTGACAAGTCTATTAAGGGCAGATTGCCTCCATTCACCCCCATCATTTTCAGTTCAATATTTGTACTTGATTTTCCGGCAATGTTTTTATTTTGTCCAGCCATGGGTTATGCTTTTTCACTCTGCTTTAATGTTTTCCTCCTTGATCCAGCCCAGGCTGTTGGTGAGATGAAGAAGCTCTTGCTGCTCTTGCTGGGGAGCGCCGTTCAGGTATTTTGGGGCAAGGAGGGCGGCGGGAATGAAAGGACCCCACATTCAGTTCCCTTGGGCTGCAGATAATAATAATAATAATAATAATAATAATAATAATAATAATAATAATAATAATAATCACTGCACCCTCACAGTGATGTTGACCGGCTATATCTGCCTAGAAGATCAGGGGGCAGAGGACTCTCACAAGTAAAACAAGCAATCAAAGAAGAAGAACATGCCCTGGCAGTAAAGCAAAGTGAAGAACCCGCTTTGATTGAAGTCAAAAATCAGAAACTCCTCAAAGCACAGCAGACAAAAAGCCAGTACAAGAAAACCGCACTACAAACTAGAGCTGACAGCTGGCACAACAAAATACTGCATGGAAAGTTCCTTGACAAAATTGAAGGAAAAGCTGATAAGGAGAAGACCTGGCTCTGGCTCACGAATGGGACCCTGAAGAAGGAGACAGAAGGCCTGATCCTTGCAGCCCAGGAGCAAGACATCAGGACAAAGGCAATTCAGGCCAAGATCGAAAAATCAGCTGATGACCCAAAATGCAGACTGGGCAAGGAAGCTGACGAAACCATTGTTCATATCCTCAGCTGCTGTAAGAAAATTGCACAGACAGACTACAAACAGAGGCACAACTATGTGGCCCAAATGATTCATTGGAACTTATGCCTCAAGTACCACCTCCCAGCAGCAAAGAACTGGTGGGATCACAAACCTGCAAAAGTCTTGGAAAATGAGCACGCAAAGATACTGTGGGACTTCCGAATCCAGACTGACAAAGTTCTGGAACACAACACACCAGACATTACAGTTGTGGAAAAGAAAAAGGTTTGGATCATTGATGTTGCCATTCCAGGTGACAGTCGCATTGACAAAAAACAACAGGAAAAACTCAGCCGCTCTCAGGACATCAAGATTGAACTTCAAAGACTCTGGCAGAAACCAGTGCAGGTGGTCCTGGTGGTGATGGGCACACTGGGTGCCGTGCCAAAAGATCTCAGCCGGCAATGGGAAACAATAGACATTGACCAAATTACGATCTGCCAGCTGCAAAAGGCCACCCTACTGGGATCTGCGTGCATCATCCGAAAATACATCACACAGTCCTAGACACTTGGGAAGTGTTCGACTTGTGATTTTGTGATATGAAATCCAGCATAATAATAATAATAATAATAATAATAATAATAATAATAATAATAATAATAATAATACTTTCAGCCAGCAAGTTCAGCAGCTCAGCGGTTTAGCTCTGCTGGTAGGCTTTTAGGAATTGTGGGAGTTGTAGTGAATTTTTTATCTTTGTTTCTCCAACAGTGTGAGCGACGGGAAGAAATCATTGGACGCATCCAGACACTGGACATTGGCACCCAGGCTGCCTTGGCATCTGCCATCCAGGAGGTATTGGTGCACTGCTCTTCAGATTAATAATAATAATAATAATAATAATAATAATAATAATAATAATAATAATAATAACAACAACAACAACAAATAACAACAACAACAACGGATCGGGGTAAATTGTAAGGGTGATAAGGAAATGCAATGTATATACAGTATTCAGTTTTATCATACAGTATTTATTGGAGAAGCCCCCAGTGGCGCAGTGGGTTAAACCCTTGTGCCAGCAGGACTGCAACCCAACCTTCAGGTCAGCAGTTCAGCCAGCACAAGGGTTTATCCCATTGCGCCACTGCAGCTCATTATTATTATTATTATGTTGTTGTTGTTGTTGTTGTCGAAGGCTTTCTAGGCTGGAATCACTGGGTTGTTGTGCATTTTCCGGGCTGTCTGGCCACGTCCCAGAAGCATTATCTCCTGACGTTTCGCCCCATCTATTATTTATTTATTTATTAGCGACATTTATATCCCGCCCTTCTCAGGGCGGTTTACAAGTACAGTAGAGTCTCACTAATCGAAGCTAAACGGCCCGGCAGAAGCTTGGATAAGCGAATATCTTGGATTATAAGGACTGATCAAGGAAAAGCCTATTAAACATCAAATTAGGTTATGATTTTACAAATTAAGCACCAAAACTTCATGTTATACAACAAATTTGACAGAAAAAGTAGTTCAATACGCAGTAATGTTATGTTGTAATTACTGTATTTACGAATTTAGCACCAAAATATCATGATATATTGGAAACATTGACTACAAAAATGGCTTGGATTATCCAGAGGCTTGGATAAGCGAGGCTTGGATTAGTGAGACTCTACTGTATATATACATACAATATATTATATTATATGACTATACTAGCTGTGCCCGGTCACGCGTTGCTGTGGCAAAGTGGTGGTGGTATTGGTTAAAAGTTGTTGTGGAATTTTTATTTGACGTTATTTGTATTTTTTTAATTAATTTTATTGTAACTTATCTTTTTTATTTATTATATTTTATTATTTTGTTGTATTATTTTTAGTTATTTTGTTATAGTATTTTATTGTATTAATTTTTTTAGTGTTTTTTATTATATTATTTGTATTTATTTTATTTTTTATTCTTTTATTAACACTGGGCTGCTTGGGTTGCTAGGAGACCAAGTGGGCGGAGCTTAGCCTTCTAAGTGGCAGCAATTGGATAAAAACAATTATTTCTCTCCCTCTAATTAGGACTTTATTTTTCTTTGCTTTTTGTTGTATCAACCTAGAGGCGTGGATGATGGGTTGTGTTGTCAAATTTCGAGGTTGGGAGGCTTGTAGTTTTGTTCTTTTGTGGGTCGCCGTGATGCCATCACTCTTTTATATATATAGATTGCAATATTATTATAATATCACAACCTCCAAGGATGCCTGCCATAGATGTGGGTGAAACGTCAGGAGAGAATGCTTCTGCAACATGGCCATACAACCCGGAAAAACTCACAGCGACCCTAAGAACCACTCGCTTTGTGAAAGACATGTGGTGCCGACATTCTGTTGGAAGTAGTTTGCTGATACGTTACTATGTCCTATTTACTTCAGTGTCACTCCTTTGCGGTTTCTACTCTACTCCCACCTTACTCTCCTTCTCAGGTGACCCAGAAACCCAAGAACGTGCTGAAGTTGCACTGGAAGCAACTGGGGCAAGAAGAGAGGGAAGAGCTCCTGCAGGACGTGGTGTCCCAAATCCCAAACGTGGTGCAACAACGAGATGCAGCTTTGGAGGTAGAGGGGCGCAAAACAATTATTATTATTATTATTATTATTATTATTATTATTATTATTATTATTATTTCATACATTTATATCCTGCCCTTCTCACCCCGAAGGGGACTCAGAGCGGCTTACAAATTAAATTTACATACAATATTATATCATTAGCACAGTACAATACTGGCAGTAAATTACCATATTGTACTGTATCAATATATTGTAATATTAATAATAATATTACATGTATTATTACATAACAATAACTCAGAGTGGCTTACAAATTAAATTTACATACAATATTATATTATTGGCATAGCACAATACTGGCAGTAAATTACCATATTGTACTATATCTATATATTGTAATATTATTAATAATATTACATGTATTATTACATTATTATTATTATTATTATTATTATTATTTTTATTTGCTACATTTATATGCTGCCCTTTTCACCCCGAAGGGGACTCAGAGCGGCTTACAAATTAAATTTACATACAATATTATATTATTAGCATAGTACAATACTGGTAATAAATTACTATATTGTACTGTATCAATATATTGTAATATTAATAATAATATTACATGTATTATTACATAACAATAACTCAGAGCGGCTTACAAATTAAATTTACATACAATATTATATTATTGGCATAGCACAATACTGGCAGTAAATTACCATATTGTACTATATCTATATATTGTAATATTATTAATAATATTACATGTATTATTACATAACAATTATTATTATTATTATTATTATTATTATTATTATTATTATTATTTCATACATTTATATCCTGCCCTTCTCACCCCGAAGGGGACTCAGAGCGGCTTACAAATTAAATTTACATACAATATTATATTATTGGCATAGCACAATACTGGCAGTAAATTACCATATTGTACTATATCTATATATTGTAATATTATTAATAATATTACATGTATTATTACATAACAATTATTATTATTATTATTATTATTATTATTATTATTATTATTATTATTATTATTTGCTACATTTATATGCCGCCCTTCTCACCCCGAAGGGGACTCAGAGCGGCTTACAAATTAAATTTACATAAAATATTATATTATTAGCATAGTACAATACTAGTAATAAATTACTATATTGTACTGTATCAATATATTGTAATATTATTAGTAATATTACATGTAAAATATAATATATAATTAATATTATTATATTATATTATTAGTATTATATTGTATTACAATTAAATACAATATGTTATAATTATTATATATTATTGTAAATCATATTGTATATATATATGTATATATACACACACAATGGCTTCAAACTATAGGAAAGTAGATTCCACCTGAACATTAGGAAGATCTTCCTCACTGTAAGTAGAGCTGTTCAGTAGTAGAACTCCCTGCTGCAGAGTGTGTCAGAGGCTCCTTCCTTGGAGGCTTTGAAACAGAGGCTGCATGGCCATCTGTTGGGGTGTTTTGAATGTGATTTTCCTGCTTCTTGGCAAAACGGGATTGGATTGCATGGCCCACGAAGTCTTTTCCAACTCTAGGATTCTATGATTCATCCTCACAACCTCTGAGGATGCCTGCCATAATTCCAGGCAGGAAACAGTCAGGGCCAGCTAACACCTTCCAACTATGGATTCCCCAGGCATGAAGTTGCAAGGCTATTCAATGCTAATCACGCTGGCCAATTGCAACATCCACACTTGCCTCCAACGGACAAGAGTTCTTTCTCCCACCCTGGACATCATCCCACAGATCTATAAACCCCACTTGCCCAGTTTCCAACCGACCTCACAACCTCTGAGGATGCCTGCCATAGATGTGGGCGAAACATCAGGAGAGAATGCTTCTGGAACATGGCTAGAACATCACTGCAACTGAGTGATTCCACAGTGAAAGCCTTCGACAACACATCTAGTCTTTGTTTGAAAGCCTCCAGAGAAGGAGCCTCCGCTGGACTCTGAAGCAGAGAGTTCCACCGTTGAACAGCTCCTACAGTCAGGAAGTTCGTCCTAATGTTCCTTTCCTGTCATTTGAACCCTTTCCTTTGCCCTTTGACAGAAACTATGGGATCTGCAGCAGGAAAAGGAAACCCCAGTTTCTCCGACAAATAACAACTGCCAGCATTTTGGGGTGCAGTTGGCCGAAACTCGGGCCCAAGTCCGGCGTCTGCAGCATCAGCTGTGAGTTAAATGCTCCCATTAGAAATTTTTATTTTTATTAATCAATTTTATTATGTTTTAATAATAATAAAAGTAATGTGATAATAATGTGTTAATATTTAATTAATAATTTATAATAATAATTATAATTATTATATGTATAATTACTATAATTATTATATGTATAATTATAATTATGTGTATAAGATAATATATATTATGTGTTAATAATTAATTAATAATTTATAATAATATATATAATTATAATTATATTATAATTATGTGTATAATATATATTATGTGTTAATAATTAATAATTTATAATAATTATATGTATAATTATAATTATATAATTAATTATATATGTGTATAGTATAAGATAATGCATATTTGTATAATATATTAATATTAATATTATTAATATTTATTCTGTGTGTATGTGTATGTATTATTATGTGTATAGACTATGTGTATAGATAGATATAGATTGTGTATAGATAGATGTGTATACTGTATATACTCGAGTATAAGCCTAGTTTTTCAGCCCTTTTTTAGGACTAAAAAAAAACCTCAGCTTATACTCGGGTGAGGGTCCTGGTGGGCTTATATTCAGGTCGGCTTATACTCAAGTATATATGGTATATATATTTTTTTCTATTATTATTGGTATTGTTACATTTATTATTTTACTCTATTAATTATTATTATTACATTTATTATTTCACTCTATTATTATTAAAAGGATACATAAGCACATTTAGAAGATGAAAATAAAGATTTAATCAGAGTAGGACACTCATATCTTAAATTAGAGTTTGATGTAAAGATTCAAAAACATTTAACCTACTGATGCCTCAATTAATGTAATTTTATTGGTATCTATTTTTATTTCTGAAATTTCCCACCCTCGGCTTATACTGGAGTCAATGTTTTCCCAGGTTTTTTGTGGTAAAATTAGGTGCCTCGGCTTATATTCGAGTCAGCTTATACTCGAGTATATATGGTAGATAGATTTTAATGAAAATTAACATTGAATTCTATTTATGTTTCGTCGGGTTTGAAATTGTGCAGTTTTTAAAGTTGTGAGCCGCTCGGGCTCTCTGTCCTGAGAAACAAGTAAGACTTCTGTTAGTAGTAATAATTGTTTTAAATTCTTCTCATTAGCCCTCTTTAGACATGTTTTTAAATTGAAAAAGAGAAAGCATAAATGTAGTCAATAGGCAAATAAATATAATAAAGCAACTGTCACCACCAGAGAAGAGAAGATGGAAGAGCAGCTCGATCTGCAGGATGAACTGAAGGATTTGGAGGGACGGCTTCAACAGATGCGCGAAGAGGTAGTATTACGTCTTTTATTTATTGATCGTGTCAGAAGCGAATTGAGAATACAGTTTTAATCTCATGATCTCAGAGTGCTGTCTGTTCAGTGTCTTCCAAGGTTCCAGGTTTTAGCCTGCCACTTTTGGACTCCCGCTTGCTGGAGTGTTCCTGAATGTATCTCTGTCGATCTTAGGAAACTACTGTATATACTCTAGTATAAGCCTAGTTTTTCAGTCCTTTTTAGGACTAAATAAGCCCTCCTCGGCTTATATTTAGGTCAGTTTATACTCGAGAATATATGGTACATTTATTATTTTTCTCTATTATTATTGGTATTATTACATTTATTATTCTACTCTATTATTATTACATTTATTATTGTACTGTTATTTTTGCTACTATTACATTTATTTTACTCTATTTTATTATTAATAATGCATTTATTATTTCAATCTGATATTATTATTATTACATTTATTATTCTACTCTATGTATTATTTTCCTGTATTTATTATTACAGTAGAGTCTCACTTATCCAACACTCGCCTATCCAACGTTCTGGATTATCCAATGCATTTTTGTAGTCAATGCTTTCAATACATCATGATATTTTGGTGCTAAATTCGTAAATATAGTAATTACTACATAGCATTACTGCATATTGAATTACTTTTTCTGTCAAATTTGTTGTATAACATGATGTTTTAGTGCTTAATTTGTAAAATCATAACCTAATTTAATGTTTAATAGGCTTTTCCTTAATCTCTCCTTATTATCCAACCTATTCGCTTATCCAAAGTTCTGCCGGCCCGTTTACGTTGGATAAGCGAGATTTTACTGTATTATTACATTTATTATTTTACTCTATTATTATTACATTTATTATTGTACTCTGTTATTGTTGCTACTATTACATTTATTTTACTCTATTTTTATTATGATCAATAATACATTTATTATTTCACTCTGATCTTATTATTATGATTATTGCATTTATTATTTTACTCTATTTATTATTACATTTATTATTTTCCTGTATTTATTATTATTATTACATTTATTATTTCACTCTATTATTATTAAAAAGGATACATAAGCACATTTACATTGAAGAAGATGAGAATAATGATTTAATCAGAGTTGGACAGTCATATCCTAAATTACAGTTTGATGTAAAGATTCAACAACATTTAAACTACTGAGGCCTCAATTAATGCAATTTTATTGGTATCTCGGCTTATACTGGAGTCAATGTTTTCCCAGTTTTTTTGTGGTAAAATTAAGTGCCTCGGCTTATATTCAGGTCGGCTTATACTCGAGTATATATGGTAATTAGATTTTTAAAAATTCATTATCTCGATTGAAAGTCCATGGCATGCATCAAATGAGCACCATGTTGTCAAATGGCACAAAATGGGTCGTGTACATGTGCTTCTCATTTAAACATTCTCCAGAATCGAAGGCTGACCAGCGAGGCCCGCCTGACCGTTTTGTACCGGGATGAACTGGATGCCGTGCGGGAGAAAGTAGTGCGGACAGAACGGCTTCAGGCGGAGCTGGCAGCCCTGAGAGGGAGGATGCCTGTACTGGAGCAATACCAAGCCCAGCTGAAGGTAAGTTCCACCGAGAAATATAGAATCCTCGTTGTAATGAAGTATGAATTTTGGTTTACAGACGTTATGTTTAATTGTGTGTTTATGTTTTATGAGTTATTGCCTCTCAGCACTCAGAGGCTGGTTGCCATGGAGAAGTAGGCGGAGCCAACTGCCGTTTAGTTGAAGAAAGTACAGAGTTTCAAAAAGAAAGTCAGTCTGTGCTCTGATGAGGCACAGGGAAGATTGATTCTAGGTTGATGGGATTAAGGAGACACAATTGTTCATTTTGAGTCGGTTTTAAATAAGTTTGGTGACTTATTTAATGTAGCCTGTGTCCTGGAAAGGCACAGAGAATCTGTGATAGTATATCACAGGGGTGACTGTGGTTTGAAGTCACTGGATAGTCCAAGTTTCAGACTTTGGGAACCAATCCCAGCTGGACTCACAGAGATCCATTGAAGTAACAGTTAGAAAGGAGCAGAGGAATAGGTTTTAACTACTTTAAGTAAAAGAAGTGATACTTTAGAGAGTTGATTCATCTCATTCTAGTATTGTAACTGTTAATAAGAATACCTCTAAGTAAGCTCTGTGCCTGAATAAACTTGTTATTGTTCTTCCAACATCTAAGCCTCTGTCGCATATATTCTAAACCAAGTTACACTACCCTTTAAAGTCAAAGTAAACATCTCCCTACATCTTTGGTGGTTGCATCTTTACACTTGTGTTGGAAGAGATCTGGAAAAAAAAACACAGCGGCAACAGATATAAAAGAAAATTGGTATAAGATGCACTTCCGTTGGTATTATACCCTGGACAGATTAGCAAAATTCCACAAAAAGAACTCTAAATTATACTGGAAATGTGGGGAAAAAATAGGAACCTTCTTTCCCCAATGGTGGACATATGGGAAAGTCAAAGAATTTTGGGAAACAATTCACCAAATGACACAAAAGATGATAGGAACCAAATTCAAATTAAAACCAGTAACGTACCTACAGTAGAGTCTCGCTTATCCAACATTCTGGATTATCCAACGCATTATTGTAGTCGATGTTTTCAATACATCATGATATTTTGGTGCTAAATTCGTAAATACAGTAATCACTACATAGCATTAGTGCGTATTGAACTACAGTAGAGTCTCACTTATCCAACATAAATGGGCCGACAGAATGTTGGATAAGCGAATATGCTGGATAATAAGGAGGCATTATGGAAAAGCCTATTAAACATCAAATTAGGTTATGATTTTACAAATTAAGCACCAAAACATGTTGTACCACAAATTTCACAGAAAAAGTTGTTCAATACGCAATAATGCTATGTAGTAATTACTGTATTTACGAATTTAGCACCAAAATATCATGATGTTTTGAAAACATTGACTACAAAAATGGCTTGGATAATCCAGAACGTTGGATAAGCGAGTGTTGGATAAGTGAGACTCTACTGTATGTGTGTGTGTGTGTGTGTGTGTGTGTGTGTATGTATATATATATATATATATTATAATGAAGTGCTGTTTGACTTCCCATCTGTGCTTCGGAGACTCTTTTTTGTTTTCCTTTAACTTTTGTCATTTTCTCTATTATTATATTATTTATTACAACATTTATATCCCGCCCTTCTCACCTGAGAGGAGACTCTGGGCAGCTTACAGTAAACACACATATAAAATTATACAATACACTATAAATCAGATTAAAAATTATTAACTTATATCAACATTCATAAAAACATTCTAAAATACAAATGGCCTCCTTTCCATTAGCTCCCTTCTATCTGTTGTAAGATCCATTTTTCTTTTTCTCAGGAATTTTATAACATTTGTCCAATCAGTCTTATTTTTCCCTTCTCTTATTTTTTGTGTCAAAATGTCCCTTTGTATAATGTCCAATATTTTGGTTAGCCAATCTTTCGAGTTCGGAGGTTCTTTTCTTTTCCAAACTCTTGCTAACGTCAGTCTAGCCGCAGTGCTAATGTAAAATAATATTCTATCATCATTTTTCTTTAATATTGGGTTTGAGTACAGTAGAGTCTCACTTATCCAACATAAACGGGCCGGCAGAACGTTGGATAAGCGAATATGTTGGATAATAAGGAGGGATTAAGTAAAAGCCTATTAAGCACCTATTCTCACCCTACCTGCCTTGAATCCAAACTGACCTGGCCCAAAGTCTGCTCAAGAGTTGGCCCCGTTTGTTTGACTGATGGACCGTTTTTGGGTTGGCAGGAAGAACGGGAATTTTCCCAGGCGCTGCTGGACACCAAGGCCATGCTGGAGGAGCAACTGGAGGCAGCTTGTGCCCGAGGCCGGCAGCTGAAACATCTGGAAGCGGAGAAGAAACACCTGCAAAGCAGCCTGAATCAGATGCAAGAGGTGAGAGGCTGAGACCTGGTTGCCACTCAGAACCCTTCCGTGACTCTCTACAAACTTTTTAAGTGGAGGGCCAGTTCATGGTCCCTCAGATTGTTGAGGGGCCGAATTATCATTTGAAAAAAAAACAACGAACAAATTCCCATGCTCACTGCACATGTCTTATTTATAGTGAAAAAACAAACAAACCCAGCAACAATTACTTATTTATTTATTTACTACATTTATACCCCACCCTCTCTCACCCCAAAGGGGACTCAGAGCGGCTTACAAGTTGTATGTACATACAATATATTATATTATTAGCATAGCACAATATTAGCTTTATATATTACTATATTGTACTATACCAGGGGTCCCCAAACTAAGGCCCGGGGGCCGGATGCGGCCCATTGAAGCCATTTATCCGGCCCCCACGGCACAAGGGCAGAAGGGGGTTGGGCTAAATGGCCCAAGGGGTCTCTTCTTCTCTTACAACTATTATTATTATTATTATTATTATTATTATTATTATTATTATTATTATTATTATCATTATTGAGGCTGGGTGGCCATCTGTCAGGGATGCTTTGCTTGTGCTTTCAGTGCACAAAGGCAGAAGGGGGTTGGACTCAATGGCCCAAGGGTTCTCTTCCAACCCTCTTTATTATTATTATTAAAATTGAGGCTGGGTGGCCATCTGTCAGGGTTGCTTTGCTTGTGCTTTGGGTACACAAAGGCAGAAGAGGGTTGGACTCAGTGGCCCAAGGGCTCTCTTCCAACCCTCTTTGTTGTTGTTATTGTTGTTGTTGTTATTATTAACATCAAGGCTGTATTTGTTCCTGTTTTGTTTGTTTTTTTACTTCAAAATGAGGCATGTGCAGAGTGCATAGCAATTTGTTCATAGTTTTTTTAAAAAAAACTCTAGTCCGGCCCTCCAACTGTCTGAGGGACTGTGGACTGGCCCCCTGTTTAAAAAGTTTGGGGACCCCTGTACTATACCATTATACCGTAATATTATTATTAATATTACATGTAATATATAATATTATATATTAAATACTTGCAGACCGAAAGGTCCCAGGTTCAAATCCCAAGAGCGGAGTGAGCGCCCGCTGTTAGCTCCAGTTTCTGCCAACCTAGCAGTTCGAAAACATGCCAATGTGAGTAGATCAATAGGTACTGCTCTGGCAGGAAGGTAACGGCGCTCCATGCAGTCATGCCAGTGGCCACATGACCTTGGAGGTGTCTACGGACAACGCCGGCTCTTCGGCTTAGAAATGGAGATGAGCACCAACCCCCAGAGTCGGTCACGACTGGACTTAACATCAGGGGAAAACCTTTACCTTTATATACCATAATTAATATTATTATATTATACGATATTATTGTATTGTATTATTATTATTAGCCGTCCTGAGTCCCCTATTGGGTGAGCAGGGCGGGGCAGAAATACTGTAATAAATAAATAAATAAATACTTATATTGTATTACTTGATAATATTATTATCAATATTATATGTATACACAATGTATTAGATTATTACCATATCATACCTGGGGGTCGGGACTGTACAAGATTAAGCCCAGGTTCTGTCCACAGGAACGAGACCAGTTCTCCCTCCAGAGAGAAGCGCTTTTGAGGGAAAACCTGGCTCTTGAGAGGCAGCTGGAGCAAAGTTCGAAAGAGCCCCTCGATGCCCTCCGCTCCGAAGAAGTCGACCACGACTGCCTTCCAAAGGGTGAGTTCACTGGATCGGCTTCTTACGCCTGACAAGCTTGGATCCCGGGATATTTTATTTCTCCAATTCCACCTTCTTTCCCAGAACCATCCGACGTTTCCATTGTGTTGGGCTACGAAATGAAGGAGTCGGGTCGGTTGCTGGCCCTGGAGCGAGAGAACCAGAAATTGCGCCGGAGGCTGCAGGAGATGTCGGAGAGAACGGCGGGATCAGAGAGCCTGGACCCGGAGTCAGAGAACATTATCCTTCATGAAGAGGTACGGCTTTAACACAGCTAGTTAATAGCACAAATCTTACCAATCATACTTCTCTACTGAAGTCTAAACAGCAACATGCATCAACCTCCACTGAGGTGTGATGTAAACATGTATCCGTCTCCACTGAAGCAAACATGTACCCGCTTCTATCGAAGTATGATGCAAACGTGCCTCCGCCTCCACCGAGGTGTGAGTTAAATGTACATCCGCCTCCACTGAGGTGTGAGGCAAACATATATCCACCTCCACTGAGATGTAAACAGACAGACATCCACTGCGGTGTGATGCAAACATGCATCCACCTCTACCGAGGTGTGAGGCAAACATGCATCCACCTCCACCGAGGTGTGAGGCAAACATGCATCCACCTCCACTGAGGTGTGATGCAAACATGTATCCACCTCCATTGAGGTGTGATGCAAACATGTATCCACCTCCACTGAGATGTAAACAGACAGACATCCACATCTACTGCAGTGTGATGCAAACATGCATCAGCCTCCACTGAGATGTGACGCAAACATGCATCCGCCTCCACTGAGGTGTGATGCAAACATGTATCCAACTTCACTGAGATGTAAACAGACAGACATCCACATCCACCGCAGTGTGATGCAAACATGCATCCACCTCTACCAAGGTGTGAGGCAAACATGCATCTGCCTCCACTGAGATGTGATGCAAACATGGACCCACCTCCACTGAGATGTAAACAGACAGACATCCACATCCACTGCAGTGTAATGCAAACATGCATCCACCTCTACCAAGGTGTGAGGCAAACATGCATCCACCTCCACTGAGGTGTAAAGCTTAGCAGATAGAATATAAAAAGGAGTCCTGATTCTGAACATGCTCAGTACAATCACATGTCTATAGTCCCTCCCACACCAAAGGGGGACAGTCAAACTGGCAAATCAAGATACACATGGAATATAGGTTAGCAAATATATACATCTGTATATACATGCCTATCTGTATTTTATAATGTGTTTTATGAATGTCTTATGTAAGTTAATTTTTTAACTGATTTATAGTGTATTGTACAGTTTTTATATGTGTGTGTCATTGTAAGCCGCCCTGAGTCCCCTGTTGGGTGAGAAATAAATACATTAACAAATAATAACGAATTCTGTCCTTTGGCTTCCCTTTAGCTACGATCGCCAGCGAACCCGTTGGAACCAAAGACGGGGGAGCAACCTTTATTAGAGTCCCAAGAGGAGCAGAAACAGGAGGCTCTGGTCCCAGACAGGGAAGCAGAGACTGAGGAGCGGGTGGCCGGGATGGCGGCATCTCTGTCGGAAGCTCAAACCCAGTTCAGAGAGGCCGAGGAGTGTCGGGAGAAAGCATGGCATCGTGTGGCTTCCCTTGAAAACAGGCTGAGGAGCCTTCAGGAAGCTCACCGTGACGCTCTTGAGCAGCACAAACAAGAGCGCACGGAGTGGCACTCGGAGATGGAGCGCCTCGTGGACGAGGTCCAGGCCTTGGAACGAGAGCAGGAAGCCCTCCGGGCCGGCTCCCAAGCCTTGCAAGCGGTGGCCGCTCGGACCGAACTGGAATCGGCGGAGACCAAGCAACGGCTTCAAGGCGAGCAGCTGAAAGGCGCTCAACTGGCCCAGAAGGTCCAGCAAGCAGGAGAAGACCTTCGCGAAGCTCAGCAAGAGCTGGAGACGGTGCAGCGCGTCCTGGAGCAGCACAGAGTCACTCTGGCCCAGCTAGAGGCTGAGAAGGCTCTTCTGGAGGACCTTCTGGGTCAAGCCGAGGCCCAACGGCGGCAACTGGAGAAGGACAACCGGCGCTTGAAGGCCCAGGTTGAAGCCCAGGAGAAGGCTCTAGAACATCAAAAACTCCGTCTCGTCCGACTCGAGGCACAATCCCGGCAGCAAGCAATGGAGCTGAGAGGCCTACGAGAGACTGCTCGAGGTCACAGGGAACTAGAGGTAGAGGATACTGGCTTGCGAGAGCAGTTGGAGGCCAAGCACGGAGCCTTTGCCATCATGGAGGAGGTAATAAATAGGAATGTTAGGATAACATGCATCAACAGTGGAGGCGGATGCATGTTTCCGTCACACCTCGGTGGAGGTGGATGCATGTTTCCATCACACCTCAGTGGAGGTGGATGCATGTTTCCGTCACAGCTCTGTGGAGGTAGATTCATGTTTCCATCACACCTCAATGGAGGCGGATTCATGTTTCCATCACACCTCGGTGGAGGCAGATGCATGTTTCCATCACACCTCAATGGAGGCGGATTCGTTTCCATCACACCTCGGTGGAAGCAGATTCATGTTTCCATCACACCTCGGTGGAAGCAGATTCATGTTTCCATCACACCTCAGTGGAGGTGGATGCATGTTTCCGTCACACCTCAATGGAGGCGGATTCATGTTTCTATCACACCTCAGTGGAGGTGGATGCATGTGTCCATCACACCTCAGTGGAGGCGGATGCATGTTTTCATCACACCTCAATGGAGGCGGATTCATGTGTCCATCACACCTCGGTGGAGGCAGATGCATGTTTCCGTCACACCTCGGTGGAGGTGGATGTATGTTTCCATCTCACCTCAATGGAAGCGGATTCATGTTTCCATCACACCTCAGTGGAGGTGGATACATGTTTGCATCACACCTCAATGGAGGCGGATTCATGTTTCCATCACACCTCAGTGGAGGTGGATACATGTTTGCATCACACCTCAATGGAGGCGGATTCATGTTTCCATCACACCTTGGTGGAGGTGGATGCATGTTTCCATCACACCTCAATGCAGGCGGATTCATGTGTCCATCACACCTCAGTGGAGGCGGATTCATGTGTCCATCACACCTCAGTGGAGGTGGATTCATGTTTCCATCACACCTCAATGGAGGCGGATTCATGTTTCCATCACACCTCGGTGGAGGCAGATGCATGTTTCCATCACACCTCAATGGAGGCGGATTCGTTTCCATCACACCTCGGTGGAAGCAGATTCATGTTTCCATCACACCTCGGTGGAAGCAGATTCATGTTTCCATCACACCTCAGTGGAGGCGGATTCATGTTTCTATCACACCTCAATGGAGGCGGATTCATGTTTCCATCACACCTCAGTGGAGGCAGATGCATGTTTCCATCACACCTCAATGGAGGCGGATTCGTTTCCATCACACCTCGGTGGAAGCAGATTCATGTTTCCATCACACCTCGGTGGAAGCAGATTCATGTTTCCATCACACCTCAGTGGAGGTGGATTCATGTTTCCATCACACCTCAATGGAGGCGGATTCATGTTTCCATCACACCTCGGTGGAGGCAGATGCATGTTTCCATCACACCTCAATGGAGGCGGATTCGTTTCCATCACACCTCGGTGGAAGCAGATTCATGTTTCCATCACACCTCGGTGGAAGCAGATTCATGTTTCCGTCACACCTCAATGGAGGCGGATTCATGTTTCTATCACACCTCAGTGGAGGTGGATGCATGTGTCCATCACACCTCAGTGGAGGCGGATGCATGTTTTCATCACACCTCAATGGAGGCGGATTCATGTGTCCATCACACCTCGGTGGAGGCAGATGCATGTTTCCGTCACACCTCGGTGGAGGTGGATGTATGTTTCCATCTCACCTCAATGGAAGCGGATTCATGTTTCCATCACACCTCAGTGGAGGTGGATACATGTTTGCATCACACCTCAATGGAGGCGGATTCATGTTTCCATCACACCTCAGTGGAGGTGGATACATGTTTGCATCACACCTCAATGGAGGCGGATTCATGTTTCCATCACACCTTGGTGGAGGTGGATGCATGTTTCCATCACACCTCAATGCAGGCGGATTCATGTGTCCATCACACCTCAGTGGAGGCGGATTCATGTGTCCATCACACCTCAGTGGAGGTGGATTCATGTTTCCATCACACCTCAATGGAGGCGGATTCATGTTTCCGTCACACCTCAGTGGAGGTGGATGCATGTTGCTGTTTAGATTTCAGTAGAAAAATATGACTTATGGACTTCAGTGAGTTAGGATGTATTAGAACCGCACCCAGTTACTTATAATTATTTTATGTCCCGGCATGGAATGAATAAATAAATATTAATGACCGTATGTGTCTCTAACTCTATAGAATACCGTTCTCCAGGTGGAGAAATCCACGCTGGTGGGGCGCTTAAGCCAACTGGAGTCACAGATAAGCAACCTGCAAGGATCGCTCTTAGGTCTGCAAGGCCAGAACTCCGAAGTTAAAGAAGAAAGTGGGAAGTGGCAGTCGGAGAACCATGCGCTGAAGGTGAGCATTGGCCTCGTAGCCCCTGCCCATGTTTTTGAAAAACATGGGCAGGGGCCATACACACATACCGTTTTTCACTTTTATTATGTGTATATTTAGACAGATAGATTATGTGTTTTAACTATGTTGTAGCCCACACACACATACTGTTTTTCACTTTTATTATGTGTATATTTAGACAGAGAGATTATGTGTTGTAGCCCATCTCAAAATAATAATAATAATTACTATTATTAATAATTAATATATTTTATTATAATAATAATATAATGTGCAAAGCCGAGGTCCTGTAGCCCGTCTCAAAATAATAATAATTACTATTATTAATAATATATTTTGTAATAATAATCTATATATATAAAAGGGTAATGACATTTCGGCCTAGGAAAAAACAACAAAACTACACATCCCAGAAACACTAAACTTGGCAGCACAACCCCTCATCCATGCCTCTACGTTCATACAACAAAAAGAAAAGAAAAATAAAGTCCTAATTAGAGGGAAAAGAATAATTGTTTTTATCCAATTGCTGCCATTTAGAATGCTAAACTCCGCCTACTTGGTCTCCTAGCAACCCACTCAGCCCAGGGGACAGGCAGAGTTAGGCCTCACTTGGGCCTCTTCCCCACTGCCTATAAAATACAGATTAGCAGATTTGAACTGGATTATATGGCAGTGTAGACTCAAGGCCCTTCCACACAGCTATATAACCCATTTATAATGGACTTAATGTCAGGGGAAAAGCTTTACCCTTTACCTTCACTACCACCAGTTCCTCAATACTTTATTTCCCATACCACCAGACTTCGGCACAGCAACGCGCGGCCAGGCACAGCTAGTTATTATATAATGCGCAGAGCCAAGGTCCTGTCTCCTCCAGGGAATTTATACCCCTTCTTTGTCTCCCGTTTGACTTGCTCCCCCCAAACCCCGCCAGGTAGAGGCGGCCTCCCTGCATTTCCAGAAAGCCTCCCTGGAATCTCAGCTCTCGGACCTGCAGCAGAGGCAGTCCGCCCTGGAGGCCGAAGCCCAGAGGGCCCAGCGTGAGCGAGAGGAGTGGCGGGGACGCTACGAGGCTCTCCTGCGCAACCACGACCGCCTGACCGTGCTACACGAGCGGCAGGGAGCCGACTTGGAGGAGCTGCTGGGGAAACACGGGAAACTGAAGGGGAGCCTGCGCCGCCTGGAACAGGAATCCCGGGAACTGCAAGACAGGTGAGTTGTGCGGCTTAGCATTGAACGGTTGTGTTGTTAAAGTGCGAAGTATAGAACCCTGCGCAGACGGGGAAGCCTTAGCATTGAACGGTTGTGTTGTTAAAGTGCGAAGTAGGGAACCCTGCGCAGACGGGGAAGCCTTAGCATTGAACGGTTGTGTTGTTAAAGTGCGAAGTATGGAACCCTGCGCAGACGGGGAAGCCTTAGCATTGAATGGTTGTGTTGTTAAAGTGCGAAGTATGGAACCCTGCGCAGACGGGGAAGCCTTAGCATTGAACGGTTGTGTTGTTAAAGTGCGAAGTATGGAACCCTGCGCAGACGGGGAAGCCTTAGCATTGAACGGTTGTGTTGTTAAAGTGCGAAGTAGGGAACCCTGCGCAGACGGGGAAGCCTTAGCATTGAACGGTTGTGTTGTTAAAGTGCGAAGTATGGAACCCTGCGCAGACGGGGAAGCCTTAGCATTGAATGGTTGTGTTGTTAAAGTGCGAAGTATGGAACCCTGCGCAGACGGGGAAGCCTTAGCATTGAACGGTTGTGTTGTTAAAGTGCGAAGTATGGAACCCTGCGCAGACAGAGAAGCCTTAGCATTGAATGGTTGTGTTGTTAAAGTGCTAAGTAGGGAACCCTGCGCAGACGGGGAAGCCTTAGCATTGAACGGTTGTGTTGTTAAAGTGCGAAGTATGGAACCCTGCGCAGACGGGGAAGCCTTAGCATTGAACGGTTGTGTTGTTAAAGTGCGAAGTAGGGAACCCTGCGCAGACGGGGAAGCCTTAGCATTGAACGGTTGTGTTGTTAAAGTGCGAAGTATGGAACCCTGCTCAGATGGGGAAGCCTTAGCATTGAAGGGTTGTGTTGTTAAAGTGCGAAGTAGGGAACCCTGCGCAGACGGGGAAGCCTTAGCATTGAACGGTTGTGTTGTTAAAGTGCGAAGTATGGAACCCTGCGCAGACGGGGAAGCCTTAGCATTGAAGGGTTGTGTTGTTAAAGTGCGAAGTATGGAACCCTGCGCAGACGGGGAAGCCTTAGCATTGAACGGTTGTGTTGTTAAAGTGCGAAGTAGGGAACCCTGCGCAGACGGGGAAGCCTTAGCATTGAACGGTTGTGTTGTTAAAGTGCGAAGTATGGAACCCTGTGCAGACGGGGAAGCCTTAGCATTAAACGGCATTTCACAAGAATGTGTGGGTCACATTATTGCTTTGGAAGATCTGTGCACGATGGGGACTGTGAGATGCTGGTTGCGGAAACCGAGTGTCGACTTCTTCCGTTACGGCTTCAGAAAACCTGTTTATCATTGGCAGAAATGTATCCAATTATCTGGTGATTACTGTATATACTCGAGTATAAGCCAACCCGAATATAAGCTGAGGCACCTAATCTTACCACAAAAAAAACTGGGAAAACATTGACTCCAGTATAAGCTGAGGGTGGTAAATTTCAGAAATAAAAATAGGTACCAATAAAATTACATTAATTGAGGCATCGGTAGGTTAAATGTTTTTGAATAGTTACATAGATAAGACTGTCCAACTCTGATCAAATCATTATTCTCATCCTCTTCAATGTGCTTATCCTTTTAATAGAGTAAAATAATACGTGTAATAATAATAACAAATACAGGAAAATAATACATGTAATAATAAATAGAGTAAAATAATAAATGCAATAATAATAATAATAATAATAGAGTGAAATAATAAATGTAATAATAATAATAATAATAATAATAATAATAATAATAATAATAATAATAATAATAATAATAATAAATAGAGGAAAACAGGAAAAACTCAGCCACTATCAGGACCTCAAGATTGAACTTCAAAGACTCTGGCAGAAACCAGTGCAGGTGGTCCCGGTGGTGATGGGCACATTGGGTTCCATGCCAAAAGATCTCAGCCGGCATTTGGAAACAATAGACATTGACAAAATCACGATCTGCCAACTGCAAAAGGCCACCCGACTGGGATCTTCACGCATCATCCGAAAATACATCACACAGTCCTAGACACTTGGGAAGTGTCCAACTTGTGATTTTGTGATACGAAATCCAGCATATCTATCTTGTTTGCTGAGTCATAATAAAATAATAAAAATAATAATATGTTTATAATAATAATAATACATCACACAGTCCTAGACACTTGGGAATTGTTCGACTTGTGATTTTGTGATACGAAATCCAGCATATCTATCTTGTTTGCTGAGTCATAATAAAATAATAATAATAATAATAATAATAATAATAATACATCACACAGTCCTAGACACTTGGGAAGTGTCCGACTTTGATTTTGTGATACGAAATCCAGCATATCTATCTTGTTTGCTGAGTCATAATAAAATAATAATAATAATAATAATAATAATAATAATAATAATAATAATACATCACACAGTCCTAGACACTTGGGAAGTGTTCGACTTGTGATTTTGTGATACGAAATCCAGCATATCTATCTTGTTTGCTGAGTCATAATAAAATAATAATAATAATAATAATAATAATAATAATAATACATCACACAGTCCTAGACACTTGGGAAGTGTCCGACTTTGATTTTGTGATACGAAATCCAGCATATCTATCTTGTTTGCTGAGTCATAATAAAATAATAATAATAATAATAATACATCACACAGTCCTAGACACTTGGGAAGTGTTCGACTTGTGATTTTGTGATACGAAATCCAGCATATCTATCTTGTTTGCTGTGTCATAATAAAATAAATACAGTAAAATAAATGTAATAGTAGCAACAATAATAGAGAAAAATAATAAATGTAATAATAGCAATAATAATAGAGAAAAATAATAAATGTACCATATATTCTCAAATATAAGCTGACCCAAATATAAGCCAACCAGGACCCTCTCCCGAGTATATGCCATGGGGGGCTTTTTCAGTCTTAAAAAAAGGCCTGATAAACTGGGCTTATATTCGAGTATATACAGTATGTGGAAAAGTGAATAGTGGTAGCTGAAGGATTATTTCTGCTTTTGATTTATTAAAATATTCCCATCCAAACCCAAGTAACGAAGGCGGAGGCAATAATTTGCATTCAACTCTGGTATAATGATTTGTAGGAAGGCCAGTGTCTTTCCTAAACAGTACAGTCGAAACTAACCCTGTCCTTGTCTTCTTTACAGGCATAACCAGCTATTAGGGCAGAAGGTGAATCTCGAACATCGAGAAGAGGTGTTGTTGGGACAAAAGGTGCAACTGGAGGAGGCGGCGCGACACCAGCGAGAACTGGAGGAGCAGCACAACCACCTGAAAGAGGAGCATGAGCGGTAACGGGAGTCGTGATGAGGGTTATTGTGGGCAGCCTCCAAGGCCATGGGATTTCTAAACCACTTGCTGTATAATCAGTTGGTGTGTTGCTTCCAGTCCAAGGGATTTCTGCCTTGGGGTGTGCAAAGAGGTTTAATAACGGCTGAGGTTCTTCTAGGCAAGGGGGAAATCTTTTTATCCCACCGCTGCCACCAATTTGTAGAGCGTCTACGAACGACTGAGGCTCTTTCAGGCAGGGGGGAAATGAGTTTCTATTAATTAATTATATTATTATTATTATTATTATTATTATTACAGTAGAGTCTCACTTATCCAACATAAACGGGCCGGCAGAATGTCGGATAAGCGAATATGTTGGATAATAAGGAGGGATTAAGGAAAAGCCTATTAAACATCAAATTACATTATGATTTTACAAATTAAGCACCAAAACATCATGTTATACAACAAATTGGACAGAAAAGGTAGTTCAATACGCAGTAATGCTATGTAGTAATTATTGTATTTACGAATTTAGCACCAAAATATCATGATATATTGAAAACATTGACTACAAAAATGCGTTGGATAATCCAGAACGTTGGATAAGCGAGTGTTGGATAAGTGAGACTCTACTGTATATGTTTTATATCCACTGCCACCAGTTATTAAAGATGTTTATAATGCGGCCACCAGATGTTAAGGGGATTATCAACTCTTGTCACTACTATTGGAAGATATAGCCACTGGCTACTTAGAGAGGAGACTTTTAAATCTTTATTTTTCTTCCCTTTTCTTCTTTCTCCTTGTTTGCTTTAGATGATATATATAGATTTCAGAGACTGAGATGTTAAAAAGAACAATAACACGTTTATTCAGGCACAAGCTTAATGGTTACAATAACTTTCTCTTTAGAGGCACTTGGACTAACAGTTGCAAAGCTAGAATGAGGTGTTTCAAACTTCAAAATACTACTTCCTCCTTTACTGCTTTAACCTGCAGTCACCCTGTGAATTTCAATCACAGACTATCTGTTCCTTATCTGAAAACAGACTACCTTAAAATAAGTCACCAAACTTATTGTAAACTTGACTCAAAATCAACCATTTGAGTCTCCCTAATGCTCCAACTGAGAATCAGCCTTCCCTGTGCTTCAACAGAACACAGACTAAACTGTTTTTAAAACATTCCCTCCGACACTCTGCAACCTTTCTGTCCCTCTTTCCAGGGCGAAACAGGCGCTGGCACAGAAGGAACAGGGATGGGATGAGCTCCAGGAGGAGCTTCGAGGGATGCGGAACAGAGTGGCCGGCCTGCAGCTGGATCAGGCCAGGCTCGAGGCCGAAAGTGCCACCCTGAAGGAGCAGAACCAGCAGCTGGACGTGGCCCTGGGGCGCCTGAGTACCCAATGCGAGGTACGGACACTCCTTACTTGCTGTATTTATTTTATTTATTTATTTACTACATTTATATCCCGCTCTTCTCACCCCGAAGGGGACTCAGAGCGGCTTACAAATCAAATAAATATACAATATATTATTAGCATAGCACAATATAAGCATTAAATTACTGGTGGTGGCGCAGTGTGTTAAAGCACTGAGCTGCTGAACTTGCAGACCGAAAGGTCCCAGGTTCAAATCCCGGGAGCAGGATGAGTGCCCACTGTTAGCCCCAGCTCCTGCCAACCTAGCAGTTCGAAAACATGCAAATGTGAGTAGATCAATAGGTACCGCTCCGGCGGGAAGGTAACGGTGCTCCATGCAGTCATGCCAGTGGCCACATGACCTTGGAGATGTCTATGGACAACGCCGGCTCTTTGGCTTAGAAATGGAGATGAGCACCAACCCCCAGAGTCGGTCACAACTGGACTTAACGTCAGGGGAAACCTTTACCTTTACCTACTATATCGTACTATATCATATGATAATATTATTAGTAATATTACATTTAATATATAATATATAATTAATATTACTATTTTGTATTATTAGTAGTAAGGTAAAAGGTTAAAAGGTAGTATAATATTGTATTCCATTATAATATTATTATCAATATTATATGTATATACAATATATTATATATTTATAAATTATTATAAATTATATTTATACAGTAGAGTCTCACTTATCCAACACTCGCTTATCCAAGTTTCTGGATTATCCAAGCCATTTTTGTATTCAATGTTTTCAATATATTGTGATATTTTGGTGCTAAATTCATAAATACAGTAATTACAACATAACATTACTGCGTATTGAACTGCTTTTTCTGTCAAATTTGTTGTAAAACATGATGTTTTGGTGCTTAATTTGTAAAATCATAACCTAATTTGATGTTTAATAGGCTTTTCCTTGTAAAATCATAATCTAATTTGATGTTTAATAGGCTTTTCCTTAATCTCTCCTTATTATCCAAGATATTCGCTTATCCAAGCTTCTGCCGGCCCGTTTAGCTTGGATAAGTGAGACTCTACAGTATTGAAAACATTAACTACAAAAATGGCTTGGATTATCCAGAAGCTTGGATAAGCGAGGCTTGGATAAGTGAGACTCTACTGTATGTGTATATATACATATACATATACATATACATATACATATACATATACATATATATATATATATATATATATATCACATTCTATTATTATTATATTATCATTGTAGTATATTATATTATTATTATTATTATTATTATTATTATTATTATTATTATTATTATTAATGTTTTCCCAATTTTTTTGTGGTAAAATTAGGTGCGTCGGCTTATATTCGGGTCAGCTTATACTCGAGTATATACAGTATTTATTTCTATCCCGCTTTTCTCCCGTGGGTGTGATTCAAAGCGCCACTGGATCCGAGCATCTTTTGCCTGCTGTGCCTTAATGGGATGCCCTTTCTTCTAGCTCCTGGCCCAATTGAAAGGGAACCAAGAGGAGGAGAACCGGCACCTTCTCCAGGAGATCCAAGCCCTGAGCAGGGAGAACCGGCGCCTGCTGGAGCGCAGCATGGAGAGCAAGGAGCACTTCCAGGAGGAGCAGCGCCAGTACCTGTGAGTCCAAGCACAACACTCCACAACTTCTCTGTTTCTTCCATTTTTAATAGTTTCTGTTTCAATTTATGTCTCGCCAAATCAAGAACACGCAGCGTATAATTGTCCATATGAGAAGCAATCCGTGTCTAGATCTAATCCGCACAATTCTAAAGAATGGCCTTGTGCTTTGTTGATAGCCAATCGAATAGGGAATTGCGGTCGCTTAAATTGAATTGGCCTATCTGTTGGAATCATAGGAATGCAAGGAATGAGGACATACTCACCTTTGGAAGGTCCTGTTAATAATAATAATAATAATAATAATAATAATAATAATAATAATAATAATAGTAGTAGTAATAATAGCTGGCACAACAAAACACTGCATGGAAAGTTCCTTGACAAAATTGAAGGAAAAGCTGATAAGGAGAAGACCTGGCTCTGGCTCACGAATGGGACCCTGAAGAAGGAGACAGAAGGCCTGATCCTTGCAGCCCAGGAGCAAGACATCAGAACAAAGGCAATTCAGGCCAAGATCGAAAAATCAGCTGATGACCCAAAATGCAGACTGGGCAAGGAAACTGACGAAACCATTGATCATATCCTCAGCTACTGTAAGAAAATTGCACAGACAGACTACAAACAGAGGCACAACTATGTGGCCCAAATGATTCATTGGAACTTATGCCTCAAGTACCACCTCCCAGCAGCAAAGAACTGGTGGGATCACAAACCTGCAAAAGTATTGGAAAATGAGCACGCAAAGATACTGTGGGACTTCCGAATCCAGACTGACAAAGTTCTGGAACACAACACACCAGACATCACAGTTGTGGGGGGAAAAAAGGTTTGGATCATTGATGTTGCCATCCCAGGTGACAGTCACATTGACGAAAAACAACAGGATAAACTCAGCCGCTCTCAGGACCTCAAGATTGAACTTCAAAGACTCTGGCAGAAACCAGTGCAGGTGGTCCCGGTGGTGATGGGCACCCTGGGTGCCGTGCCAAAAGATCTCAGCCGGCATTTGGAAACAATAGACATTGACAAAATCACGATCTGTTGACTGCAAAAGGCCACCCAACTGGGATCTGCACGCATCATCCGAAAATACATCACACAGTCCTAGACACTTGGGAAGTGTTCGACTTGTGATTTTGTGAAACGAAATCCAGCATATCTATCTTGTTTGCTGTGTCATACAACGTCGTTGTGTCAATAATAATAATAATAATTCATCACACAGTCCTAGACACTTGGGAAGTGTCTGACGTGTGATCCAATACAACAGCCAGCAGAGTGTCTGCTGTGGACTCATCTTGTTGTGTTTCAAATAATAATAATAATAATAATAATAATAATAATAATAATAATAATAATAATAATAATATCAGGACCTCAAGATTGAACTTCAAAGACTCTGGCAGAAACCAGTGCAGGTGGTCCCGGTGGTGATGGGCACACTGGGTGCCGTGCCAAAAGATCTCAGCCGGCATTTGGAAACAATAGACATTGACAAAATTACGATCTGCCAACTGCAAAAGGCCACCCTACTGGGATCTGCACGCATCATCCGAAAATACATCACACAGTCCTAGACACTTGGGAAGTGTTTGACTTGTGATTTTGTGATACGAAATCCAACATATCTATCTTGTTTGCTGTGTCATGATAAAATAATAATGATAATAATACATCACACAATAAATAAACAAACATAACAACAATAATAATGAGACTCCCTTGGGTTGTAGATGATGATGACGATAACAGGAAGAAGACAGCAGACAAGCTTTTCAATGCTATTTTAGGTGATTAACTACAACATTCACACTGACCTCTCTCACCCCAGACTTTCCACAGATATATATTTACCTCTTTGCTTAGTTTTCTCCATACCTCACAACCTCTGAGGGTGCCTGCCATAGATGTGGGCGGAACGTCAGGAGAGAATACTTCTGGAACATGGCCATACAGCCCGAAAAACATACAACAACCCTGTGATCCCGGCCATGAAAGCCTTCGACAACACAAAATAATAATAATAATAATAATAATAATAATAATAATAATAATAATAATAAGACAACTTATGTAATACGATTACACTATGTAATAGGCTTGTGTATGGATTCGGTTTGGTCGGTTACCTTTGGCTTGTTCCGCTGGCCATAATGCTAAGGGTAAAAAAACGGTACTCTGAAAACTGGAGGGTCTTAATGTTAAATTAGACTCCCTTTCCCCCCTTAAAGGGACAAACTGGGCGAATTGCGTCGGGAAAAACAGAAACTGGTGGAGAAGATCATGGACCAGTACCGGGTGCTGGAGCCGGCACTTCCTCGCGGCAAGTAAGTCCAGCACAAGATAGACTTTGGAATGGCCTAACTCTTTCTCAACTCTCTTCATATCCTATGACAGTGATGGCCAACCTATAACACGCGTGTCAGCACTGACACGCCTAGCCATTGTTGCTGACACGCTGCCACATGCAGATTGATTGGATAACTAATGCCTTTTGTGGCCAAATTTGGTGTGATTTGGTCCAGTGGTTTTGTTGTTTACTCCATGGGAATTATGCACATTACATTTATATATATACTTGCTGTGCCCAGCCACGCGTTGCTGTGGCGAAGTCTGGTGGTATGGAAAATAAAGTATTGAGGAATTGGTGGTAGTTAAGGTAAAGGGTAAAGGTTTAAATCCATTATAAATGGGTTATATAGCAGTGTGGAAGGGCCTTGAGTCTACACTGCCATATAACCCAGTTCAAATCTGCTAATCTGTATCTTATAGGCAGTGTGGAAGAGGCCTAAGTGAGGCCTAACTC
Source organism: Anolis carolinensis (assembly GCF_035594765.1). Lineage (NCBI taxonomy): Eukaryota > Metazoa > Chordata > Lepidosauria > Squamata > Anolidae > Anolis > Anolis carolinensis. Next base: position 7,274,398 of record NW_026943825.1, read on the forward strand.
TGCCTGTCCCTGGGCTGAGTGGGTTGCTAGGAGACCAAGTGGGCGGAGCTTAGCCTTCTAACTGGCAGCAATTGGATAAAAACAATTATTCCTCTCCCTCTAATTAGGACTTTATCTTTCTTTTCTTTTTGTGGTATGAACGCAGAGGCATGGATGAGAGGTTGTGCTGCCAAGTTTCTGGGATGTGTAGTTTTGTTGTTTTGTCTTAGGCTGAAATTTCATTACATATATATATATATATATATATATATATATATATATATACATACATACACTAGCTGTGCCCGGCCATGCGTTGCTGTGGCAAAGTGGTGGTGGTATTGGTTAAAAATTGTTGTGTAATTTTTATTTGACGTTATTTGTATTTTTTAATTAATTTTATTGTAAGTTATTTTTTATTTAGTATATTTTATTATTTTCTTGTATTATTTTTAGTTATTTTCTGTTATTATAGTATTTTATTGTATTAATTTTTAGTGTTTTTAATTATTTTTAGTGTTTTTTATTATTTTTTATTGGGTTGCTAGGAGACCAAGTTGGAGGAGCTTAGCCTTCTAACTGGCAGCAATAGGATAAAAGCAATTATTCCTCTCTCTCTAATTAGGACTTTATTTTTCTTTTCTTTTTGTTGTATCAACCTAGAGCCGTGGATGATGGGTTGTGTTGTCAAATTTCGAGGTTGGGGGGCCTGTAGTTTTGTTGTTTTGTGGGTCGCCGTGATGCCATCACTCTTTTTTATATATATATATATATATATATATATATATATATATATATATATATATATCTCATTCTATTATTATTCTAGTATTATTGTAGTATATTATTATATTATTACTATTATATTATTATTATATTATTCATTATTCACGACTACATTGAAACTACAATAGAGAGAAATCAGCGTGGAAACTGCAAGAGATACCATAGATTGTTGTATATGGTAATAATGGTAGTAAATAGTTTTTGATTTATTAAATACAGTTATATATTACAATTATATATATTTTTAATTTAAACTATACATATTGTGAAATTATGGTTTTTCTCTCTCGAAGTGACACACCACCCAAGTCATGCTAGGTTTTTTGGTGAATTTTGGCACACCAAGTGCAAAAGGTTGCCCATCATTGTTCTATGAAGTGAGAGCAACAAGGGCTCCCTTTGATGTTGATTCTTCAACCCATCCGTCTTTAGGAAAAGTAATTGGATCGCAGAGAAAATAAGGAAGCTGATGAAGCCTCGCCGGGAAGCTCCCCGCGATCAATTGCGCCCCATGGCGGAGGGAGCCGGCAGTAATGAAAGCCTGGCAGGACAAGAAGGGCCAGAGGCCGACAGAAGAGGTGAGTCCTTGTATGTAGGATCATAGAATACTCAACCTTCCACTGGGTTATTATTATTATTATTATTATTATTATTATTATTATTGACACAACAACATTGTATGACACAGCAAACAAGATAGATATGCTGGATTTCGTATCACAAAATCACAAGTCGAATACTTCCCAAGCGTTTAGGACTGTGTGATATATTATTATTATTATTATTATTATTATTATTATTATTATTATTATTATTATTATTATGCTAGTAGGTTTGGGGGGGAGCAGAGTGAGCTCTCACTGTTAGCCACAGCATCTGCCAACCTAGCAGTTCGAAAACATGCAAATGTGAGTAGATCAATAGGTACTGCTCCAGCGGGAAGGTAATGGCACTCCATGCAGTCATGACCTTGGAGGTGTCTACGGACAACGCCGGCTCTTTGGCTTAGAAATGGAGATGAGCACCAACCCCCAGAGTCAGACATGACTGGACTTAACATCAGGGGATGTCTGATGCAACTAGATTTAATGTCAGGGGAAAACCTTTACCATTATTATTATTATTGACACAAACATAGTGTATGACACAGCAAACAAGATAAACCGTATATACTCGAGTATAAGCCGACCCGAATATAAGTTTTTTTACCACAAAAAACTGGGAAAACATTGACTCCAGTATAAGCCGAGAGTGGTAAATTTCAGAAATAAAAACAGATACCAATAAAATTTCATTAATTGAGGCATCAGTAGCTTAAATGTTTTTGAATATTTACATCAAGCTCAAATTTAAGATAAGACTCTCCAACTCTGATCAAATCATTATTCTCCTCTTCTTCAATATCAATGTGCTTAGGTATCCTTTTAATAATAATAGGGTAAAATAATACATGTAATAATAATAATACATACAGGAAAATAATACATGTAGTAATACATAGAGTAAAGTAATAAATGTAATAATAATAATGTTTTGATTTGTTGTTCTATTTATATTCTGTTATATTGTATTGTTCTGGGCATGGCCCCATGTAAGCCGCCCCGAGTCCCCGTTGGGGAGATGGTGGTGGGGTATAAATAAAGTTGTTTATTATTATTATTATTATTATTATTATTATTATTATTATTATTATTATTATTATTATTAATTCCAGACAGACAAAGTTCTGGAACACAACACACCAGACATCACAGTTGTGGAAAAGAAAAAGGTTTGGATCATTGATGTTGCCATCCCAGGTGACAGTCGCTTTGACGCTGGATTTCGTATCACAGAATCACAAGTCGAACACTTCCCAAGTGTCTAGGACTGTGTGATGTATTTTTGGATGATGCGCACAGATCCCAGGAGGGTGGCCTTTTGCAGTTGGCAGATCGTAATTTTATCAATGTCTATTGTTTCCAAATGCCAGCTGAGATCTTTTGGCACGGCACCCAGTGTGCCCATCACCACCGGGACCACCTGCACTGGTTTCTGCCAGAGTCTTTGCAGTTCAATCTTGAGGTCCTGATAGCGGCTGAGTTTTTCCTGTTGTTTTTCGTCAATGCGACTGTCGCCTGGGATGGCGACATCAATAATCCAAACCTTTTTATTTTCCACAACTGTGATGTCTGGTGTGTTGTGTTCCAGAACTTTGTCAGTCTGGATTCGGAAGTCCCACAGTATCTTTGCGTGCTCATTCTCCAATACTTTTGCAGGTTTGTGATCCCACCAGTTCTTTGCTGCTGGGAGGTGGTACTTGAGGCATAAGTTCCAATGAATCATTTGGGCCACATAGTTGTGCCTCTGTTTGTAGTCTGTCTGTGCGATTTTCCTCCAGCAGCTGAGGATGTGATCAATGGTTTCGTCGGTTTTCTTGCAGTCTGCATTTTGGGTCATCAGCTGATTTTTTGATCTTGGCAATTAGATGATGATGATGATGATGATGATGATGATGATTATTATTATTATTATTATGCTAGTAGGTTTGGGTCTTGTTCTGCTCCCAGACCCCTCCTATACAGCTCTGGTACAATATTAATATTTTTTTCCCACCGTTTCCCTCCTCCGTCAAAGTTTCCAGTACTCCCAGTTCACCAGCCTCTTTGCACAAAGCCAGCAGCACCCTCAGCCTTGTGGACGCCCAACAAGTGCACTTCCGCCGCCGGCGCCTGAGCTCCCGGCTGCCAGTTGTGGGTTCTGCCGCGGACGGAGAAAGCACGGACTCGCCCCGCCAGCGCTTTCGCCAGCACCGTCTCGGCATGTTGGGGGGTTCCCGTGAAGAGGGTGTCCTGGCTGCGACCGAGTGGGAAGCCCCGAGCGAGGCATTGACATCCAGTACAGACGAGAGGTGAGAACTACGTGGGATCGAAGGTCCAATATTCCCCCTACCCGAACTTCTCACAGAGAAGCCTCGAGTTGGAAGAGACCCCCAAGGACCATCCAGTCCAACCCCCTTCTGCCATGCAGGAACATACCATCAAAGCCCTCCCGAGAGATGGCCATCCAGCCTCTGCTTCAAAACCTCCAGAGAAGGAGGCTCCACCAAGTTCCAATAGCCATTTACAGCAGGGGTCCTCAAACTTTTTAATCCGAGGGCCGGTCCACAATCCTTCAGACTGTTGAGGGGCCGGATTATCATTTGAAAAAAAAAAAAACAAATTCCGATGCACACTGCACACGTCTTATTTGTAGTGTAAAAAAAACAACAACAAGAACAATGAAAGAACAATACAATATTTAAAAATAAAAACAATTTTAACCCAACATACATTTATCAGGATTTCAATGGGAAGTGTGCTCTTGCTTCTGGCCAATGAGATAGTCAAGTTAGTTAGGGTTGTTGTTGTTGTTGTTGTTGTGTGCCTTCAAGACATTTCAGACTTTGGACGAGCCTAAGTCTAAAATGTATTTATTTATTATTTATTTATTTAGTGCACCCCAAAGGGGACTCAGAGTGGCTTACAAATTATATGTACATACAATCTATATATATAAAAGAGTGATGGAATCCCGGCGACCAACAAAACAACAAAACTAAACACCCCACAACCTCGAAAATTGACAGCACGACCCTTCATCCACGTCTCTAGGTTCATACAACAAAAAGAAAAGAAAAATAAAGTCCTAATAGAGGAATAGTTTTTATCCAATTGCTGCCAGTTAGAAGGCTAAGCTCCGCCCACTTGGTCTCCTAGCAACCCACTCAGCCCAGGGGACAGGCAGAGTTAGGTCTCACTTAGGCCTCTTCCACACTGCCTATAAAATACAGATTATCAGATCTGAACTGGATTATATGGCAGTGTAGATTCAAGGCCTTTCCACACAGCTATATAACCCATTTATAATCTCATATCTGCTTTATGAGCACCAACCCCCAAATTCAGACACGACTGAACTTAATGTCAGGAGAAAACCTTTACCCTTGACCTTAACTACCACCAATTCCTCAATACTTTATTTCCCATACCACCAGACTTCGCCACAGCAACGCGTGGCCGGGCATAGCTAGTATATTATATTATTAGCATAGCACAATATTAGCATCTATATATTACTATATTGAACTATACCACTGTACTGTAATATTATTAGTAATATTATATGCAATATAGAATATATAATATTATTACATGGTATTATTATTAGTGTTATATTGTATTACATTATAATAATATTATCAATATTATATGTATATACAATATATTATATTATAAAACTGAGGGCGGGGACCAGGTAAATGACCTCGGAGGGCCGCATCAGGCCCCCGGGCCTTAGTTTGGGGACCCCTGATTTACATCCTATCTATATATATAAGAGTGATGGCATCACGGCAGCGGACAAAACAACAAAAGTAAACACCCCACAACCTCGAAAATTGACAGCGCAACCCCTCATCCATGCCTCTAGGTTGATACAACAAAAAGAAAAGAAAAATAAAGTCCTAATTAGAGGGAGAGTAATAATTGTTTTTATCCAATTGCTGCCAGTTAGAAGGCTAAGCTCCGCTCACTTGGTCTCCTAGCAACCCACTCAGCTCAGGGGACCCCTTACCTTAACTACCACCAATTCCTCAATACTTTATTTCCCATACCACCATACTTCGCCACAGCAATGCGTGGCTGGGCACAGCTAGTACATAACTATAACTATATAACTTAACCCCGATGGCGTGGTGGACTAAAGCCTTGTGACTTGAAGGTTGGGTTGCTGACCTGAAAGCTGCCAGGTTCGAATCCCACTCAGAGAGAGTGCGGATGAGCTCCCTCTATCAGCTCCAGCTTCATGAAGAGACATGAGAGAAGCCTCCCACAAGGATGGTAAAAAGATCAAAACATCCGGGCGTCCCCTGGGCAACTTCCTTGCAGATGGCCAATTCTCTCACTCCAGAAGCAACTCAAGTTGCTCCTGACATGAAAAAACAACAACAACAAAAAACAACAACTATATACCAATAATAAAAGTGAAAATCTGTAAGTGTGTATGTGGCACAGGCTATAGTTCCTAGTGAACTGGATTATAGGAGTCTACATTGGCATATAATAATAATAATAACAACAACAACAATAACAACAATATTTTTATTTTTATTTTTTTATGCCGCCTCCATCTCCCCAACGGGGACTCGGAGCGGCTCACACGGGGGCAAGCCCAATACAATCATATAATATCATAAAATCAACAGTTAAAACATCAAAGAATGCATTTAAAAACAAATGAACAGGTCATTATTTAAAAGAGAAATAATTAAAATATTAAACAATCATCTGATTATTTGTTTTGAACTGGATTATATTAGTCTGCATTGGCATATAATCCACACGATCTACTTTGAACTGGATTATAAGAGTCTACATTGCTATACAATCTATATTATCTGCTTTGAACTGGATTACAGGAGTCTACATTGTCATATAATTCAGATTATTTGTTTCGAACTCAATTATATGAGCCTACATAGGTATATAATCCAGATTATCTGTTTCGAACTGGATTACAGGAGTGTACACAGCCACAAAATGATTATCGACGCAGATAATCCACATGACCTGCTTTGAACTGGATTGTATGAGTCTACATTGGCATATAAACAAGATTATTTGTTTCGAACTGGATTATATGAGTCTACAGTATAATATAATCCACATGATCTGCTTTGAATTGGATTGTATGAGTCTACATTGCCATATAATCTGGATTATCAGTTTCAAAATTGATTATAGGAGTCTACATTGGTATATAATCCAGATTATTTGTTTTGAACTGGATTATATGAGTCGACAGTCTCATATAATCCACATGATCTGTTTTGAATTGGATTGCAGGAGTCTACATTGACATATAATCCGGATTATCTGTTTCAAAATGGATTATAGGTGTCTACATTGCCATATAATCCGGATTATCAGTTTCAAAATTGATTACAGGCATCTATATTGACATATAATCTGGATTATCAGTTTCAAAATTGATTGTAGGCTTCTACATTGACATAGGGACCCACACGACCATAAAATACAGATTATCAAAGCAGATTGCATATCTTGACACAGATAATCCACACGAACTGCTTTGAACTACATTGCCATATAATCCGGACTATCTGTTTCAAAACTGATTATAGGCGTCTACATTGACATATAATCCAAATTATCAGTTTCAAAATTGATTACAGGAATCTACATTGACATATAATCCGGATTATCAGTTTCAAAATTGATTGTAGGCTTCTACATTGACATATAATGTGGATTATCAGTTTCAAAATTAATTACAGGTGTCCACTTTGACATATAATCTGGATTATCAGTTTCAAAATTGATTATAGGGGTCTACATTGACATATAATCCGGACTATCTGTTTCAAAATTGATTATAGGAGTCTACATTGGTATATAATGCAGATTATTTGTTTTGAACTGGATTATATGAGGTTACACTGCCATATGATGGTTATCGACACAGATAATCCACACGATCTGCTTTGAACTGGATTATAGGCGTCTACATTGACCTATAATCTGGATTATCTGTTTCAAGATGGATTATAGGGGCCCACACGGACATAAAATACAGATTATCAAAGCAGATTGCATATCTTGACACAGATAATCCACACGGTCTGCTTTGAACCGGATTATAGGCGTCTACATTGCCGTATAATCCGGACTATCTGTTTCAAGGCCCCCCACGGCCATAAAATCCATATTATCAAAGCAGATTGCATATCTTGACACAGATAATCCACACGATCTGCTTTGAACTGGATTATAGGCGTCTACATTGACCTATAATCCGGATTATCAGTTTCAAAATTGATTGCAGGCTTCTACATTGACATATAATCTGGATTATCAGTTTCAAAATTAATTATAGGCATCCACATTGACATATAATCTGGATTATCAGTTTCAAAATTAATTACAGGCGTCCACTTTGACATATAATCTGGATTATCAATTTCAAAATTGATTGTAGGCTTCTACATTGACATATAATCTGGATTATCAGTTTCAAAATTGATTATAGGCGTCTACACTGACATGTAATCTGGATTATCAATTACAGGCGTCCACATTGACATATAATCTGGATTATCAGTTTCAAAATTGATTATAGGCGTCTACATTGCCATATAATCCGGACTATCAGTTTCAAAATTCATTATAGGCGTCCACATTGACATATAATCTGGATTATCAGTTTCAAAATTAATTATAGGCGGCTACATTATCATATAATCCAGATTATTTGTTTCCAGATGGTTTATAGGAGCGCGCACGGCCATAAAATACAGATTATCGAAGCAGATTGTATAAGAAAGTGTACAATCCGGGGTCAGCGTAGGCGCGCATCCGACCCGGGTTGCGGGCGCGGTGTGGACGGGTCGAGCGCCCCCTTCCGGGCCTTGTTTCCTCACCGTGCGGGCGGCGCGTGTCCCCTCGAGCGCGGCCCGGCCTGCAACGCGCTCTGGCCGCGGAGAAGCGGGCGCTGCTCTCTCTCGGGGGTCCCACCGGGAGGGCTTCCCCGGTCCCTCCCCGGGGCGGCTCCTCCTGGGCGGCTTCCTCCGCCTCCTCCTCCGCCTCCTCCTGTCACATTCCTGCCGCTTGAGTCAGGCCTGGAGGCGGCGGTGGAGGAACCAGGAAGCAGAAGCAGGGCCCGCACCATGTAACCGGGGCGGAAGGAGAAAGGAAGGAAGGAAGGAGAAGGAGGAGGCCACCGGGGGCCATGGGCGACGGAGGCGCCGAGGAAGAATTGGTCGAGCTGCCCTTGACGCACGGTAAGCGGCTGCAGCTGAAACCGAAGGGGGGGGAACCAGATTGCGCAACCGGAACGTTCGGGACGGGGCTCTGTTTCTGGGGGGAGCGCCGACAGCGGCTGGACACCTTCCCCTTTTAGCACCTTTCCTCCAAAAGGGGGCCGCTTATTGTTTTTGTGTGGACCCCTCCCTTATCAGCAGGCCTTCTTGTTTTCCCTAACCCCGCCTTAATTTATACAAGCCACGCCCCGATGTAGTAATTTATGCAAACCACGCCTCCGACCTCTTTACTCCTGGCCGTTGCAGAGCGATAATTTATACAAACCACGCCTTTATTTAAAAGTTAATTTATGCAAACCACACCCCCGACATCTCTACTCCTGGCCGTTGCAGGGCGATAATTTATACAAACCACGCCTTTATTTAAAAATAATTTATGCAAACCACACACCCCGACGTCTTTACTCCCGGCCGTTGCAGGGCGATACTTTATACAAACCACGCCTCTATTTAAAATTAATTTATGCAAACCCCACCCCCGACGTCTCGACTCCTGGCCGTTGCAGGGCGATAATTTATACAAACCACGCCTTTATTTAAAAATAATTTATGCAAACCACACACCCCGACGTCTTTACTCCCGGCCGTTGCAGGGCGATACTTTATACAAACCACGCCTTTATTTAAAATTAATTTATGCAAACCACACCCTCGACGTCTTTACTCCTGGCCGTTGCAGGGCGATACTTTATACAAACCACGCCTTTATTTAAAATTAATTTATGCAAACCACACCCCCGACGTCTTGACTCCTGGCTGTTGCAGGGCGATAATTTATACAAACCACGCCTTTATTTAAAAATTAATTTATGCAAACCACACCCCCGACGTCTTGACTCCTGGCTGTTGCAGGGCGATAATTTATACAAACCACGCCTTTATTTAAAATTAATTTATGCAAACCACACCCCCGACGTCTTGACTCCTGGCTGTTGCAGGGCGATAATTTATACAAACCACGCCTTTATTTAAAATTAATTTATGCAAACCACACCCCCGACGTCTTTACTCCTGGCCGTTGCAGGGCGATACTTTATACAAACCACGCCTTTATTTAAAACTTAATTTATGCAAACCACACCCCCGACGTCTTTACTCCTGGCCGTTGCAGGGCGATACTTTATACAAACCACGCCTTTATTTAAAAATTAATTTATGCAAACCACACCCCCGACGTCTTGACTCCTGGCCGTTGCAGGGCGATACTTTATACAAACCACGCCTCTATTTAAAATTAATTTATGCAAACCCCACCCCCGACGTCTCGACTCCTGGCCGTTGCAGGGCGATACTTTATACAAACCACGCCTTTATTTAAAAATAATTTATGCAAACCACACCCCCGACGTCTTGACTCCTGGCCGTTGCAGGTTGATAATTTATACAAACCACGCCTTTATTTAAAATTAATTTATGCAAACCACACCCCCGACGTCTTGACTCCTGGCCGTTGCAGGGCGATAATTTATACAAACCACGCCTTTATTTAAAAATTAATTTATGCAAACCACACCCCCGACGTCGTTACTCCTGGCGGTTGCAGGGGAGAGCGCGCGCTGAATCACCCGCCCCCTCGCCGCTTTGATTGACAGCTCCGAGGACGGAAGGGAAGCAAAGGCACCGCCTTCCAGGTGTTTCAAGAAACTTCAACTCCCAGAAGCCCTCGCCATTTTATCCAATGGCGAGGGATTCTGGGAGTTGGAGTCCAAAAGCGCTGAGGGAGCCACAAGGCCGCTGCTGGGCGTTAGTTTGAGGCCTGTTTCTTCTCTTCACGTTGTGAGGCGAGGCCTGTTGGGCCTGTTTCCTCTCAGGCCTGTTCCTGTTGGCTTGTGACCACTCCAGGGATGTTGGTACATGTATGTGTATGTAATTTGTACATGTGTTGAGTTCCAAGGCGTATGTTATGGTTCCCATTAGGCCTGGGCCAAATTTGGGGCCTTCAAGTGTTTTGGATTTACAACTCCCACAACGCCTGGAAGGCCCAAGTAGACCAGCCTTTTTGTGTTTCCTGAAGCAGAAAAAAGCAGAATATAAATAGTAATGTATATACAGTAGAGTCTCACTTATCCAACACTCACTTATCCAAAGTTCTGGATTCTCCAACACATTTTTGTAGTCAATGTTTTCAATGCAATGTGATATTTTGGTACTAAATTCGTAAATACAGTAATTACTACATAGCATTACTGCGTATTGAATAATAAAATAATAATAATAATAATAATAATAATAAACTCAGTGATTCCAGCCATGAAAACCTTCGACAACAAAATTGCTCCAAGATAAAGATAATAATAATAGTAATAATAATAACAGCCCAGACAACTCACAGTGACCCAGTGATTCTGGCCATGAAAGCCTTCGACAACAAAATTGCTCCAAGATAAAGATAATAATAGTAATACAGTAGAGTCTCACTTATCCAAGACTCGCTTATCCAACGCATTTTGTAGTCAATGTTTTCAATGCATTGTGATATTTTGGTGCTAAATTCGTAAATACAGTAATTACTACATAGCATTACTGCGTATTGAATAATAAAATGATAATAATAATAATAATAATAATAAACTCAGTGACCCAGTGATTCCAGCCATGAAAACCTTCGACAACAAAATTGCTCCAAGATAAAGATAATAATAATAGTAATAATAATAATAATAATAATAACAGCCCAGAAAACTCACAGTGACCCAGTGATTCCGGCCATGAAAGCCTTCGACAACACAATTGTTCCAAGATAAAGATAATAATAGTACAGTAGAGTATCACTTATCCAACATTCTGGATTATCCAACGCATTTTTGTAGTCAATGTTTTCAATACATTGTGATATTTTGGTGCTAAATTTGTAAATACAGTAATTACAATATAACATTACTGCGCATTGAACTACTTTTTTTTGTCAAATTTGTTGTATAACATGATGTTTTGGTGTTTCATTTGTAAAATCATAACCTAATTTGATGTTTAATACCCTTTTCCTTAATCCTTCCTTGTTGTCAATGTTTTTGTGGTCAATGTTTTCAATACATTGCGATATTTTGGTGCTAAATTCGTAAATACAGTAATTACTACATAACGTTACTGTGCATTGAACTGTTTTTTCTGTCGATTTGTTGTAAAACATGTTTTGGTGCTTAACTTTGGTGCGGAAGCATAATTTAATGTTTAATAGGCTTTTCCTTAATCCCTCCTTACTATCCAACATTTTTCGCTTACCCAACGTTCTGCCGGCCCGTTTATGTTGGATAAGCAAGACTCTGTGTACACACACACACACACATACATGCACATGCACATATATATAGGCTGGAATTATACTTCAGCAATCTACCTATTCGAATTTACAAACAAATTCAACTTAAGAAGAAACTTACAGAACCTGTCTTGTTCATATTATGGGGATTGCCTGTAGATATTTCATGGTATTGTGGGCATTTTAACTTTGATGTGCCCCTTCTTGAGCATTGATGAGGGGTAGGTAGTAAATAACAACAACAACAACACGTAATCTGTGCCTTCTTTGTTTGTTTGTTCTGAATGTATTTTATCTTGTTTTATTGTGATTATTTGGGCTTGGCCCCATGTAAGCCGCCCCGAGTCCCTGCGGGGAGATGGAGGCAAGGTATAAAAATAAAATTATTATTATTATTTCCTGGGAATATGTCTCATTGGATTTAGCAGGGCTTCAATCAGAGGAGACATAAAGAGAATTATGTGCCAAATGTCACTAAAAGCTATGGGATTTTTTTTTTGCACTGGCTTAAGTTAGCTGGATTGTTTAGCTGGCAAATGCAGTGACAAGTCCTGTATGATTGTCTAGTCTTGTTGTCGTCCCTCTTCCCCGATTGACCATATAATTTTGCCTTGTTCCTTAACAGCAAACTTGACCGGCCATGAGGAGAAAGTTGGTATGGAGAACTTTGAACTGCTCAAGGTCTTGGGCACTGGAGGTAAATTTGAGGGCACAGGGGTTAAAAATAATTTTCTGAATTATTTCTAGCACCATTTCCAGTGTAACAGCAATGTACAATCAAATAGGTTAGGAAGCAAACCCCCAAAATGTCAACATGTAGAGAATAGAACTTCCATCATCTAACCGACAGACTAAAATGAAAGTTTGATATTTGGACTAAATTATTAGAATGTGGACCTAAAATCGGGAATATGGATACACAATGCTGGTTAAGCAACCCTTTTCCACAATTCTCCCAAATCCTAAATTCTCCACTTGCATGACAGAGATTGTGACGCCTTTGCTTTCGGGTAGTTCTGTGTCCACAAACTTTATTTTACGTGCAATATTATTTTAAAATAATGTATAAAATTATGTTCGGGTTCTGTGTATGGGGTGTATACAGTTCTGTGTTTAGACTTGGTTTCCATCTCCAAGACACCCCATACAGATATGCAAATACAGATATTCCAAAATTTGAAAAGGAATTCAGAGTCAGAATTGCTATCGGATCATCTGCACTCACATCTTTTGCTTTGGATAATACCTATCTTGATGAAGTTTGGCTAAAGAAGGACAAAGGGTAGAAAGAGCAATGCAGTGGATGACGGGATTCTGCCAGATGAGTGTCTTAATCCATATATTTATACACATACATACATACATACATACACGTATATATATATACAGTAGAGTCTCACTTATCCAAGCCTCGCTTATCCAAGCCTCTGGATAATCCATTTTTGTAGTCAATGTTTTCAATATATCGTGATATTTTGGTGCTAAATTCATAAATACGGTAATTACAACATAACATTACTGCATATTGAACTACTTTTTCTGTCAAATTTGTTGTTTAACATGAAGTTTTGGTGCTTAATTTGTAAAACCATAACCTAATTTGATGTTTAATAGGCTTTTCCTTAATCCCTCCTTATTATCCAAGTTATTCGCTTATCCAAGCTTCTGCCGGCCTGTTTAGCTTGGATAAGTGAGACTCTACTGTATATGTTTTCTCCATCCCAGCCTATGGAAAGGTGTTCCTGGTGCGGAAGCTCAGCGGCCACGACGCCAACAAGCTCTACGCCATGAAGGTGCTACGGAAGGCGGCCATTGTGGCCAAGGCCAAGACCACGGAGCACACGCGCACAGAGCGGACGGTGCTGGAGCATGTACGCCAGTCGCCCTTCCTGGTGACACTCCACTACGCCTTCCAAACTGACTCCAAGCTCCACCTCATCCTAGGTATGGCGTGGAAGGGATGGGAAGGGGAACTGGAGGAAAGGGAGGTGCGGGACAGAGGCTGGATGGCTTGCTGTCAGGAGGGCTTTGATTGTGCTTTTCCTGCAGGGCAGAAGTGGGTGGCCCATGTGGTCTCTTCCAGCTCCAAAATTCTATAATAATAATAATAATAATAATAATAATAGACTTGTGATTTTGTGATACGAAATCCAGCATATCTATCTTGTTTGCTGTGTCATCATAAAATAATAATAATAATAAATTTGTTAATGATGATGATGTCTCCTCTGTGGACCTGTTTGTGTCAACACTCTATCCTTTCCTCTCTAGACTATGTGAGTGGTGGGGAACTCTTCACCCACTTGTACCAACGGGACCACTTCTCTGAGGATGAGGTGAAGTTTTATAGCGGAGAGATCATCTTGGCGCTTGAACATCTGCACAAGGTGAGGATTGCGAATAGGAGGAAGCTGTGTAATTTTATATTCCCAAAGAAAGTTGTTGCAGTACAGGGAGGACTAATGGCTTTGTGGTGAGCCAACCACCATCCTTGCAAAACAGTTTCAAGCCCCAGAATCTGTAGTTAAAGGGATCAGCTCAATCGCATGTGTCAAACTCATCGAATTGGTGAGAAGGGCAGGATATAAATGCTGGAAATAAATTAATCATAAATAAACATGCCCTTTTTCTTGCCCCAAGCTTGGCATCATCTACCGCGATGTGAAGCTGGAGAATATCTTGCTGGACAGTGAGGGCCACGTGGTGCTCACCGACTTCGGGCTGAGCAAGGAATTCGTGACGGAAGATGTGAGTCTGGCCCCCAGGGAAATTGACCAGTGCTGAGCCATTGGTCAGGTTGGGATCCTTTATTTGCCTGCTTGTGACTAACAGCTACAGACTGATTGAAAGTTTGGGTTCAAACCAACTGCTTTCTCCTTCCCCCTCAAATTAACCCTCATCACAGAAAGAACGGACCTTCTCCTTCTGTGGCACCATTGAATACATGGCTCCAGAGATTGTCCGAAGCAAGAGTGGACATGGCAAGGTAAGGGAAGGGAGGGCTTGGAATTGGAGCTAGGGATACATTTATGTGGTGGTGGTTGTTGTTATTCTATAGCGTTAATAAGTTTGATACTATTTTAACTGCCGTAGCTTAATGCTATAGAATCCTGGGAGTTGTAGTTTTACAAGGACTTCCAGAGAGTGCCACTGCCTCACCAAGTTTTGGCGGTATGGCCGTGGCTGTGGCGCAGCTGAAGCTGGAAAAATGTTAATGCCTCTGTGTCTGTCTGTACTGTATGTTGTTTGTCTGTTGGCATTGAATGTTTGCCATATATGTGTTCATTGTAATCCGCCCTGAGTCCCCTTTGGGGTGAGAAGGGCGGAATATAACTTTTTACCTTTGTCAACTTGATATAGACACAGGGTTTACTCCCATCCCACTTTGCACTTCCAAGAATTTGCAGCACCTCGTGTTTACAGTACTTATATGGTACACCTTACCCAGTTTACTTTTACAACCTCTCCATTTTAATTCATGTTTTTATCAGTTTTTGTCATTTGTTTTTATTGGGTAATGTTTAAATTTTTATAATTGTGCATTGTCTCTTGTCTATTGTTGTGTTTTATATTGCTATTGTTTTTATTCGGGCTTGGCCCCATGTAAGCCGCCCTGAGTCCCCTTTGGGGAGATAGAGGCGGGGTATAAAAATAAAGTTGTTATTATTATTATTATTATTATTATTATTATTATTATTATTATTATTATTATTGTTGTATAAATACTGTAAATAAATGTTCCAGAAGCATTCTCTCCTGATGTTTCATCCATATCTATGGCAGGCATCCTCAGAGGTGGTGAGGTCTGTTGGAAACAAGGCAAGTGGGGTTTATATATCTGTGGAATGTCCAGAGTGGGAGAAAGAACTCTTGTCTCTTTGAGGCAGGAAGCAGCCAGGCTTTGAAGCTACAAGGCCATTCAGTTCTAATCAAAGTGGCCAGTTGCAACATTCATACCTGCAACAGACAAGAGTTCTTTCTCCCACCCTGGACATTATTCCACAGATCTATAAACCCCACTTGCTAGAGCTGACAGATGAGAGCTCACCCGTCTCGCGGATTCGAACAGGCAACCTTCAGGTTATTTGGTTAGAAACGCTGTTCCAAGACTTAAGGTGCAGGGGGAATCTTGTTGATGTTGAAAATTCCTGAGCGGAGGGGGAATGCGTTGACCATTTCTAAGCATTTTGTTTTGGTTTCTCCTGGCAGTCGGTGGACTGGTGGAGCTTGGGGATCCTGATGTTTGAGCTGCTGACAGGCGCCTCGCCGTTCACGTTGGAAGGGGAAAAGAACTCCCAGGCGGAGGTATCGAGGTGAGGGGACCGTGAGTCCATTGGGGGCGGAGGGAGGTGTGGGTGATTGGTGGGATGTGGAGGCGAGGGGATCAGGGTGCGCACTGGGTGGGTTTCTCCAAACTCCCATCAATCATCTTCTCCAGCACCCGATGAATTGGTTGCAATCGTCCGCCACACCAGTTCCTCTGTTCAAATGTCAGACTCAAAGTCATCTCTAGTCTGAAGTCCAAACATTTATTTCAATATCTACAAACATTTACAAAGCATAGCAAAAGCCATCGCTCTGAGCTGGCATTCTTCTTCAGCCTCTTCACCCAAGCAAGCACCAGCTCAACACACACAGAGATAAGAAAGCACATTCCTCAGTCTGCAGGAAGTTCCGACCTCCAAAGCCGGAAACCATGCCTGATAGGTCATAGCAATCACAACAGGCTGTCAGTCAAAACTAGCCTGCTGTTAACTGTTTCATTGCTCTTGCAAAAACAGCAGAAACACTTGATTTACATTTCATACACATATACAACCATAATCCAACACTCTCTGTCTTGGGTTCCAGGCGCATCCTGAAATGCAACCCTCCGTTCCCTTCCGTCATCGGTCCCGTGGCCCGTGATCTGCTCCAGAAGCTGCTCTGTAAGGACCCCAAGAAGCGCTTGGGGTCGGGCCCCACGGGCGCACAGGAGATCAAGGAGCACCCCTTCTTCAGGGTGAGATGGATTTCCTTTTTGTTGGTGATGCCGAAAGGCCAAAAATAAGAATCACATACTTTTCAGGCAGGGAGAAGGAGAGCTGCTTTGGGGTTTCTCTCTTCACCATCTTACCTTATGGACTACTCCCCGGCCTTTGCACACACTTCCATTTTTTATTTTTATTTTTATTTATAGTACTGTATATACTCGAATATAAGCCTAGTTTTTCAGCCCTTTTTTTAAGACTGAAAAAGCCCCCCTCGGCTTATACTCGGGTGAGGGTCCTGGTTGGCTTATATTTGGGTCAGCTTATACTTGAGAATATATGGTACATTTATTATTTTTCTCTATTATTATTGGTATTATTACATTTATTATTTTCCTCTATTATTGTTGCTACTACTGTGTTTCCCCGAAAATAAGACAGTGTCTTATATTAATTTTTGCTCCCAAAGATGCGCTAGGTCTTATTTTCAGGGGATGTCTTATTTTTCCATGAAGAATTCACATTTATTGTTGAACAAAAAATGAACATTTATTATATACTGTACAGTCGTTGTCACCACAAACCAGCATAACCAGGCAAACTGTGAAATCAAGAATTTCTTGTTACTACCATTATTTCCATGTACAACACTCTATGGTACGTACATTTACCGATCCTGCATTCTCTGGTGTTCTAAACAAAAACGTTACTAGGTCTTACTTTCGGGGGAGGCCTTATATTTAGTAATTCAGCAAAACCTCTACTAGGTCTTATTTTCTGGGGATGTCTTATTTTAGGGGAAACAGGGTATTACATTTATTTTACTCTATTTTTTATTATTAATACAGTAATACATTTATTTCACTCTGATATTATTATTATTACATTTATTATTTTACTCTATTTATTATTACATTTATTATTTTCCTGTATTTATTATTATTATTATTATTATGTGTATTATTTTACTCTATTATTATTAAAAGGATACATAAGCACATTTACATTGAAGAAGATGAGAATAATGATTTGATCAGAGCTGGACAGTCTTATCTTAAATTAGAGCTTTATGTAAATATTCAAAAACATTTAACCTACTGATGCCTCAATTAATGCAATTTTATTGGTATCTGTTTTTATTTCTGAAATTTACCACTCTCGGCTTAAACTTGAGTCATAGAATCATAGAATAGTAGAGTTGGAAGAGACCTCATGGGCCATTCAGTCCAACCCCCTGCTAAGAAGCAGGAAATCGCATTCAAAGCACCCCCGACAATGTTTTCCCAGTTTTTTTGTGGTAAAATTAGGTGCCTCGGCTTATATTTGGGTCGGCTTATACTCGAGTATATACAATATTTATATTCCGCCCTTCTCACCCCAACGGGGAATCAGGGGGGATCACATTGTACACATATAAGGCAAACATTCAATGCCATATAACATAGAACAGAGACAGACGCAGAGGCAATTTAAACCTTCTCCAGCATCCAGCTTCCTGAGGGGATGCTTGATTCCGGCCACAGGGGGAGCAGTTGCTTCATCATCCACTGTGACGGCATTTCCTCATTCCAATGGCGGCTGGATGATTTTTATGGTGTCATAAATTAGCCTCCCCACATATAAGTGGTACCTAAATTTCCTACTTGATAGATGCAACTATCTTTCGGATTGCTTAGGTCAGCAACGAGCAGGGGCTATATTTTATTTTTAATTGTTGGGTGCTCACCTCCACATGGGCTGACCTCGAACTCATGACCTCTTGGTCAGGGTGATTTATTGCAGCTGGCTGCTAACCAGCCTGTGCCACAGCCCGGCCCCTCTGTTTAAATTAGCACAGAGGGCTAAACTGCAAGCCCGGGTTGGGGTGAGCACCCACCATCAGCCGCAGCTCCCTGCCCACCTAGCAGATTGAAAACAAGTGTAAGTAGATAAATAGGTACTGCGTTAACGCCCTTAATTTGGCATCTTCCCCCCCCCCACCCCCCAGGGTCTGGACTGGACAGAGCTGGCTGACCGTCGCGTGCGGCCGCCCTTCAAGCCCCTCATCCGGAGCGAGCTGGACGTCCGGAATTTCGCAGAGGAGTTCACCAGCTTGGAGCCCATCTACTCCCCTGCCGGGACCCCTCCCAGCCTCGAACGTGTCTTCCAGGTGAATGCTCACCTTTTTTTTGGTTAAATTGCGTTGAATTTGTGTCATACGGTCATCATCGTGCTGAGGCAAAGCAAAAGGGGAAGTGGCTTCAGGAATGAGGAATCTGACATTTAATCTGACTGACCTGGTTTAGTGAGATACAATGCTGGGATTTGTAGTTTGCTGAGGCACTAGCATTCTGTGGCAGAGAAGGCTCAAGGCCTTGTCAAATTATAGCCCCCAGGATTCCATAGCATTGAACCAAGGCCGTTTTATTTACTGTATATACTGGAGTATAAGCCTAGTTTTTCAGCCCTTTTTTAGGACTGAAAAATAACCTCCTTGGCTTATACTCGGGTGAGGGTCCTGGTGGGCTTATATTCAGGTCAGCTTATATGGTATATTTATTATTTTTCTCTATTATTGTTGGTATTGTTACATTTATTATTTTACTCTATTATTGTTGTTACTTTTACATTTGTTTTACTCTATTATTATTATTATTATTATTATTATTATTATTACACTAGCTGTGCCCGGCCATGCGTTGCTGTGGCGTTGTCTGGTGGTGTTGGTGAGAAATTGTTGAGCTACCGTGTTTCCCCGAAAATAAGACAGTGTCTTATATTAATTTTTGCTCCCAAAGATGCGTTAGGTCTTATTTTCAGGGGATGTCTTATTTTTCCATGAAGACAAATTCACATTTATTGTTGAACAAAAAAAATGAACATTTATTATATACTGTACAGTAGTTGTCATCACAAACCAGCATAACCAGACAAACTGTGAATCCTATCAAGAATTTCTTGTTACTTCCATTATTTCCATGTACAACACTCTATGGTATGTACATTTACCGATCCTGCATGCTCTGGTGTTCTGTTCATTGGGCATGCTTCCAAACAAAAACTTTGCTAGGTCTTACTTTCGGGGGAGGCCTTATATTTAGCAATTCAGCAAAACCTCTACTAGGTCTTATTTTCTGAGGATGTCTTATTTTAGGGGAAACAGGGTAGTGGTGGTATTGAATGTCTGTTGTATGGTTGTCTTTATGTTTAGTATGCACACTGAAGTGGATTATATGGCAGTGTGGAGTCAAGATAATCCAGTTCAAAGCAGATCATATAAGATTCTAAATGGGTTATATAGCTGTTTGGAAGGGCCTTGAGTCTACACTGCCATATAATCCAGTTAAAATCTGATAATCTGTGGAAGAGGCCTAAGTGAGACCTAACTGTGCTTGTTCCCTGGGCTGAGTAGGTTGCTAGGAAAGCAAGTGGGTGGAGCTTAGCCTTCAAACTGGCAGCAATTGGATAAAAACTATTATTCCTCTCCCTGTAATTAGGACTTTATTTTTCTTTTCTTTTTGTTGTATCAACCTAGAACCATGAATGATGGGTTGTGTTGTCAAATTTCGAGGTTGAGGGCCTGTAGTTTTGTTGTTTTGTCCGTTGCCCTGATGCCATCACTCTTTTATATATAGAGATTTATTATTTTACTCTATTATTTCATTTATTATTTTACTGCATTATTATTACTATTACATATATTATTTCACTATGATTATTAAAAGGATACATAAGCACATTTACATTGAAGAAGATGAAAATAACGATTTAATCAGAGTTGAACAGTCATATCTTAAATTACAGTTTGATGTAATGATTCAAAAACATTTAAACTATTGATGCCTCAGTTAATGCAATTTTATTGGCATCATGGCTTATACTGGAGTCAATGTTTCCCCAGGTTTTTTTGCGGTAAAAATAGGTGCCTCGGCTTATATTCAAGTATATACGGTATTTATCAAATGGAGAATACAGTTATAATATATAGAAAAGCCACAAACAAAGTTAAAAACTTGGCACTGTACTAGGCAGTAAGAGCACCTAAAGCTTTGGAGAGCTTCTGTTCAACCATTTCAAAGCTCCCTGTTTGAGCGGTGATGGCACAATCGTCAGCATAGATGAAACTCTGTCCCTTCAAGGCATTAAAGTGGAGTCATTCCCCAGCATAGATGCACCCCAAGGTTTTCTTTCCAATTTCTGGAAGCTTTGCTGTTCGGAATTACAGAGGGTATCTTTTGACTCGATGCCTCTGAGATACCTCTGCTGATCCTTGCACCTTTTTTAAAAAAGGGATATTCCTTCATTGCGCCTTCCATCCTCTTCAACCGCAACGCTGTGACGGCCGACGTGCTTTGGGCGGCGTTGGATGCGGAGCGGCCAGGAAGCTCTGCTGTGGCCCGGAGCGCGATGATGAAGGTAACAGCCCTCAAAACAGATAAACCACATAACTAAAACCAGTTGGCAACCAACTCTTTTTTAAAAAAATATATTTTTATTGGTATTATATTTCATGTTGTGAGTAGATTGCACATTTTATACAAACATTCATACCTACACATCGTTCATCTGTTATCACATTTCTCCACCTTCTTCCCATCTATATTGTCTACTCACCTATCTAATATATCATTATATTCATTCTTTTTTCCCTTTCCCTACCCCATACAATTCCATTAGAATTTTAACTCCATCCATGAGCACAACTTTTCCCAATTCTGTACAATATTTACATTGGCTTTGCCTCTTTTTATCTAATTGGAATATATTATCCATTTCTCTTTCATTTTCCTCGTTTTATCTTCCTTCTTGTCCTCAGAGGTTACATTTGCAATAATTTCTGATTGGACCTGGTCAAACAAATAATTACTGTATATACTCGAGTATAAGCCTAGTTTTTCAGCCCTTTTTTTAAGACTGAAAAAGCCCCCCTCGGCTTATACTCGGATGAGGATCCTGGTTGGCTTATATTTGGGTCAGCTTATACTCGAGAATATATGGTACATTTATTATTTTTCTCTAATTTTGTTGCTACTATTACATTTATTTTGCTCTATTTTTATTATTATTAATACATTTATTATTTCACTATTATTACAGTAGAGTCTCACTTTTGTAAGTGTGTATGTATTGTATGTTTTACATGTTTTGATATGGTCAAAAGTGACTAATCAATAAAGTATTGTATTATTATATGGTACATTTAACTTTTCTCTATTATTATTGATATTATTACATTTATTATTTTACTCTATTATTATTACATTTATTGTTGTACTCTATTATTGTTGCTACTATTACATTTATTTTACTCTATTTTTATTATTATTAATAATACATTTATTATTTCACTCTGATGTTATTATTATTATTACATTTATTATTCTACTCTATTTATTATTACATGTATTATTTTCCTGTATTTATTAATAAAAGGATACATAAGCACATTTACATTGAAGATGAGAATAATGATTTGATCAGAGTTGGAGAGTCTTACCTTAAATTAGAGCTTGATGTAAATATTCAAAAACATTTAACCTACTGATGCCTCAATTAATGTAATTTTATTGATATCTATTTTTATTTCTGAAATTTCCCATCCTTGGCTTATATTTGAGTCAATGATTTCCCAGTATTTTTTGGGGGTAAAATTAAATGCTTTGGCTTATATTTTAGGATGTTTTTTAAAGATGTTTTTAAGATGTTTTTAAATTGTTGATTTTAGCCGGTTCTTGTAAGCTGCCCCGAGCCCTAGGGGAGTGGTGGCATATAAGTTTGAAAAATAAATAAATATATATATAAATATTCGGGTCGGCTTATATTCGAGTATATACGGTATTCCAATTCACCATAATCCACTTTTTTTCATCTCTCCAACCTCAAGCTATTACTGCCTTCCCTCAGGAATAATAGCTTTTAATAGATCTTGATATTTTACATTGATCTTATTGTTCCCTAATATCCCCATCAATAATAATAATAATAATAATAATAATTTTATGTTTATACCCTGCCCCATCTCCCCAAGGGGACTCGGGGCGGCTTACATGGGGCCAAGCCCAGGCAAAACAGACAATATAAAACACAACAATAAAACAAATCAATCAACAATAAATCTATGCTTTCTTAATTATGTATTTCATCATATTCTCCTTAACCAGTTGGCAACCTACTCTTAACCACATTTTGTCCTTGGAAGGGAACGTTCCTGATCAGGGAACTCCTTGGGTGGGTCTGTTTGGGAGGAACTCTCTCGAGGAACTCTTAACGCCCTCTTCTCTCCGTCCCTCCTTTTTCCTGCTCAGGATTCGTCGTTCTTCCAAAAGTACGAGATGGACTTGAAGGAGCCGCCGCTGGGCGAGGGGAGCTTCTCCTTGTGTCGCCGCTGCCGGCAGCGCCAAAACGGAGCCGAATTTGCCGTCAAGATCATCAGCAAGAGGTGATTGGTTCCTCTTCCTTCAACCTGCTTGCCTGGTTTCCAACCGACATCACAACCCGAGGATGCCTGCCAAAGATGTGGGCGAAACGTCAGGAGAGAATGCTTCTGGAACATGGCCAGACAGCCCGGAAAACGCACAGCAACCCAATAATAATAATTATTATTTTATTATGACACAGCAAACAAGATAGATATGCTGGATTTCATATCACAAAATCACAAGTCGAACACTTCCCAAGTGTCTAGGACTGTGTGATGTATTTTCGGATGATGCGTGCAATTATTATTATTATTATTATTATTATTATTATTATTATTGAAGCCCCCGATGGTGTAGTGGACTAAAGCCTCATGACTTGAAGGTTGGGTTGCTGACCTGAAAGCTGCCAGGTTCTAATCCCACCCGGGGAAAGTGCAGATGAGCTCCCTCTATCAGCTCCAGCTCCATGCGGGGACACGAGAGAAGCCTCCCACAAGGATGGTAAAAACATCAAAACATCCGGGCGTCCCCTGGGCAACGTCCTTGCAGACGGCCAATTCTCTTACTCCAGAAGCGACTCGAGTTGCTCCTGACACGAAAAATATTATTATTATTATTGTTATTATTATTTGAAACACAACAAGATGAGTCCACAGGAGACACTCTGCTGGCTGTTGTCTTGGATCACACAAGTGTCTAGGACTGTGTGATGTATTGGCGAATAATATGCACAGATCCAAGTAGGGTGGCCTTTTGCAACAGACAGGTGGTAATTTTGTCAGCACTGATTGTGTTTAAGTGCAGGCCAAGGTCTTTAGGCACTGCACCCAGTGTGCCAATCACCACTGGGACCACCTTGATTGGCATGTGCCAGAGTCTTTGCAATTCGATCTTTAAGTCCTCATATTGTGTCAGTTTTTTATTATTATTATTATTATTATTATTATTATTATTGTCAACTGCAAAAGGCCACCTGGAATCTGCATGCATCATCCGAAAATACATCACACAGTCCTAAATACTTGGGAAGTGTTCGACTTGTGATTTTGTGATATGAAATCCAGCATATAGATCTTGTTTTCTGTGTCATACTATGTCTTTGTGTCATCAATAATAATAATAATAATAGAATTATTTTTTAACCATTTCCAAGCTTATTGGTTTAGCAAGGTGTCAGACTCTAGGCTAGATAGACCGTACATCTGATCTGTCTTCAGTTTCTATAAGGACTCAGCTGCTGACTTTACAAGTCAGGGATTAAGTGAGCTGTACATACGTGCCTTGGTGGCGCAGCAGGTTAAACCGCTGAGCTGCTGAACTTACTGACCGAAAGGTCACCGGTTCAAATCCGGGGAGTGGATTGAGCGCCCGCTGTTGGCCCCAGTTTCTGCAAACCTAGCAGTTCAAAAACATGCAAAATGTGAGTAGATCAATAGGTACTGCTCCAGCGGGAAGGTAATGGCGCTGTATGCAGTCATGCAAGCGGCCACGTAACCTTGGAGGTGTCTGCGGAGAACACCGGCTCCAGAGTCGGACACGACTAGACTTCATGTCAGGGGAAAGCCTTTACCTTTACCTACTTAAGTTTAGTTGTTTAGTTCTTATTTTGTATCCTGTATTTTTAGTCATGTCAATGCATGGCTTTGCCATCCCCACATGGCTGTGTTTCTAACCCCGTCCCACCCTTCCGTCCAGAATGGAAGTGAACACGCAGCGAGAAGTGGCCGCCTTGCAAATCTGCGAAGCCCACCCGAACGTTGTCAAGTTGCACGACGTCCATCATGACCAGGTGAGCTCAGTTTGCTCTAAAAGGCAAAAAAACCCTCCAAAACCCCAGCATACAGTTTCTTAAAGTTTTGGTCCTTTCCCTTTCCCACAGTACCATACATATCTGGTGATGGAATTGCTCCGAGGCGGGGAACTCCTGGACCGCATCAAGAGGAAGCAGCACTTTAGTGAGTCCGAAGCCAGCCAGATTATGCGCAGCCTGGTCTCTGCCGTCAGTTTCATGCACGACGCCGGGGTCGTGCACCGAGACCTTAAGCCTGAGGTATGGAATGTTAATGTGGGATTTGTGTATTGATAGTGTTTAAATGCAATTTGTGCCATGCTTGTATTGCAACTGATTGCATCATCCAGAATGTACCATAATGTGGAAAGAGTTAATTGCCAAGAACCTATGATGACCTTGATGTGTGGCTGGAACTAGGGAGTATCCAGACACAAGTGTTTGTGCATAAGGATTGCATCAGTTCAGCTCAGTTGAGTTCTGTCTGCCTAGAGTTCGAGTCAAGTTCTGTTGGAGAACAGAGCAGTCCTGTGTTCATCTGTTGTCTGCAAGTCTGTTTGTGTTGATTACTCCTGCATACAGTAAAACTTTGTAAATAGTTTTACCAACGTCTCTGAGTCTCTCTCTGTTCTGCGTTCCACTGCTTCCATCCAACTACTGCTGCGCTGTAAATACTCTGACATGGAAGAGTCTCCTTCTCTGGAGGTGCTTAAGTAGAAGCTGGATGGCTATCTATTGGGAAGGCTTTGATTGTATCTACCTGCATGTCATGGAGCTGGACTGGATGGTCCTTGCAGTCTCTTCCAACTCTCAGATTCTATAATAATAATAATAATAATAATAATAATAATAATAATAATTTATAATGACGATGATAGATGGAGTCTCCTTCTCTGGAGGTGTTTAAGCAGAAGCTGGATGGCCATCTATCGGGAAGTCTTTGATTGTGTCTACCTGCATGTCATGGATTTGGACTGAATGGTCCTTGCGGTCTCTTCCAACTCTCAGATTCTATAATAATAATAATTTATAATGATGATGATAGTGGAGATGGAGTCTCCTTTGCTGGAGGTGTTTAAGTAGAGGCTGGATGGCTGTCTATCGGGAAGTCTTTGATTGTGTCTACCTGCATGTCATGGAGTTGGACTGAATAGTTCTTGCGGTCTCTTCCAACTCTCAGATTCTGTAATAATAATAATAATAATAATAATAATGTATAATGATGATGATAGTGGAAATGGAGTCTCCTTCTCTGGAGGTGTTTAAGCAGAAGCTGGATGGCCATCTATTGGGACGGCTTTGATTGTGTCTACCTGCATGTCATGGAGTTGGACTGAATGGTTCTTGCGGTATCTTCAATCTCTCAGATTGTATAATAATAATAATTTATAATGACAATGATAGTGGAGATGGAGTCTCCTTCTCTGGAGGTGTTTAAGTAGAGGCTGGATGACTATCTATCGGGAAGGCTTTGATTGTGTCTACCTGCATGTCATGGAGTTGGACTGAATGGTCCTTGCGGTCTCTTTCAACTCTCAGGTTGTAAAATAATAATAATAATAATAATAATAATAATTTATAATGACGATAGTGGAGATGGAGTCTCCTTTGCTGGAGGTGTTTAAGCAGAGGCTGGATGGCCATCTATTAGGAAGGCTTTGATTGTGCCTTCCTGGATGTCAGGGAGTTGGACTGGATGGTCCTTGCGGTCTCTTTCAACTCTCAGGTTGTAAAATAATAATAATAATAATAATAATAATTTATAATGACGATAGTGGAGATGGAGTCTCCTTTGCTGGAGGTGTTTAAGCAGAGGCTGGATGGCCATCTATTAGGAAGGCTTTGATTGTGCCTTCCTGGATGTCAGGGAGTTGGACTGGATGGTCCTTGCGGTCTCTTTCAACTCTCAGGTTGTAAAATAATAATAATAATAATAATAATAATAATAATAATAATAATAATAATAATTTATAAAGACGATGATAGTGGAGATGGAGTCTCCTTTGCTGGAGGTCTTTAAGCAGAGGCTGGATGGCCATCTATTAGGAAGGCTTTGATTGTGCCTTCCTGGATGTCAGGGAGTTGGACTGGATGGTCCTTGTGGTGATGATGATGATGATCTTTTATAATGCTGATGATGGTGGAGTCTCCTTTGCTGGAGATGTTTAAGTAGAGGTCTGATGGCTGTCTATCGGGAAGGCTTTGATTGGGTCTTCCTGCATGGCAGGGAGTTGGCCCTTGGCAATCTCTTCAAACACTTATGATTCTATAATAATAATAATAATAATAACAACAAAATCCAGCATATCTATCTTGTTTGCTGTCATAATAAAATAATAATAATAATAAAACCAAACTTTGATAATGATGCTGGTGATGGAATCTCCTTCCGTGGAGGTGCTTAAGCAGAAGTCCCATTGTGTTCTGTGTGCTCCTCTCTCAGAACATTCTCTATGCGGACGAATCCGACGGGGCCCCCGTGAAGGTGATTGACTTTGGCTTTGCCCGCCTGCGCCCCCAGAACTCGCAGCCCATGCAGACGCCCTGCTTCACCCTGCAGTATGCCGCCCCGGAGCTCTTGCGGGACGGGGGCTACGATGAGTCTTGCGACCTCTGGAGCCTCGGGGTTATCTTGGTAGGTGAGACGGAGAAAAATACTCTTTCAGGAGGGAGCGGGAATGCAGATTTAGGCTTGTAGGTATCCTTAAAGGGTCTCTTCCAGACACGGATGGATAGATATATGGATGGGTAGATGGATGGGTGAATGGATAAATTCATTGACTGATAGATAGACCCATCTTGGGTTTGTGTTCCAAATTTGGTCCAGATCCGTCATCTGCTGGGTTCAATATTCTCTGAATATGGGTGAACTATAACTCTCTGGTGCCAAGGTAAATCAGCCACAAAGCTTGCCAGTATCATCACTGGGTCTGTGTGCCAGGTTTGGTCCAGATCCGTCATTGGTGGGGGTTCAGAGGGTTCATAGAATACAGGTTAACTATAACTCCCAGAGTTAAAGGTCAATCACCCCAAAAGTCCGCCAGTATTCCCAGTTGGCCATGTTGAATTGGTGTGCCAATTTGGTCCAGATCCGTCATCAAATGGGTTCAGTGTTCTCTGAATACAGGTGAACTATAACTCCTGGATGTCAAGGTCAGTCACTCCCAAGCCCCGTCAGTATGCAAAGTTGGTCATAGTGGGTCTGTATGGCAAACTGGCTCCAGGTCTATTGTTGGTGGGGTTCAGAGGGCTCTTATATTGCAGGTGAACTATAAATCCCAGTCCCTACAACTCCTGTAAATCAGGGTGAATTCTCCCCAAGCCTCCCTTAATAGTATGTTCAGGTGCTGTGTGTCATAGAAAATAGGAAAGGGTTAACGGAGAGGCAATGGGCGGGGTCATGCAAATTGGACACCAATGGAGAGAGAAAGGAACACTGGGATGTGGCGCTCACTGTAACCTGCAGTGTCCATGGAGGGAGGGCTTTGGTGGCTCCCCAGCACTGTCTGTGTATGCGGACAATCTTGCCACATTCACACATACACATATTCACATTTATTATGTGTCTAGATAGATAGGTAAAAGGTAAAGTTTTCCCCTGACGTTAAGTCCAGTCATGTCCGACTCTGGCGGTTGGTGCTCATCTCCATTTATAAGCCGAAGAGCCGGTGTTGTCCATAGACACCTCCAAGGTCATGTGACTGGCACGACTGCATGGAGCATCACCTTCCCACTGGAGCAGTACCTATTGATCTACTCACATTTGCATGTTTTCGAACTGCTAGCTTGGCAGAAGCTGGAGCTAACAGCGGGCGCTCACTCCGCTCCCGGGATTTGAACCTGGGACCTTTCGGTCTGCAAGTTCAACAGCTCAGTGCTTTAACACACTTTGCCACCGGGGCTCCAGATAGACAGAGGCATTATTCTGTCCCTTTCATAGCTTTTGGGACTTGTATAATAAACATATGGATTGACAGGATCCAAAACGAGCCTGAAAGTACATACTTTTGCAAAACCACATGGAAGTGTGTTTCCTGCCCCTAATGCCATTGTGTGTTGTGACTCGCCTTCCCCTTCGTCCCTCCTTTGCAGTACACCATGCTCTCCGGACAGGTCCCCTTCCACAGCAGCCAAGACGGGAGCGCGGCAAACCACGCGGCCGAGATCATGCACAAGATCAAGGAAGGCCGGTTTTCTTTGGAGGGCGAGGCCTGGAAGAACGTGTCCGAAGAGGCCAAGGAGCTGGTGAGAGGTGAGCCTGGGAAATGAGAGCTGGGAGGAAGTGGAAGAAAGGGGTATTCCTCACTTGACTCTCCGCTTGGTGTGTCCGACTCTGTGGGGTGGTGCTCATTTCTAAGCCCAAGAGCCAGCATTGTCCATAGACATCTCCAAGGTCATGTGGCCACTGGCATGACTGCATGGAGCGCCATTACCTTCCTGCCAGAGTGATACCTATTGTTATCCCCATCTTCTGCCAATCTAGCAGTTCGAAAACATGCCAATGTGAGTAGATCAATAGGTACCGCTCCGGCGGGAAGGTAACGGCACTCCGTGCAGTCATGCCGGCCACATGTCCTTAGAGGTGTCTACGGACAACGCCGGCTCTTTGGCTTAGAAATGGAAATGAGCACCAAACCCCAGAGTCGGTCATGACTGGACTTAACGTCAGGGGCAAACCTTTACCTTTATTTTTATTACTATTAATACATTTATTATTTTGTTGTGATATTATTATTATTATTGCATTTATTATTTTACTCAATTACTACATTTATTATTTTACTGTATTTATTATTATTATTACATTTATTATTTTACTCTATTATTATAAGGATACATAAGCACATTTACACTGAAGAAGTTGAGAATAATGATTTAATCAGAGTTGGACAGTCTTATATTAAATTACAGTTTTATGTAATTATGGGTGCCCCTGGTGGCTCAGTGTATTCAAGCGCTGAGCTGCTGAACTTGCAGACCAAAAGGTCCCAGGTTCAAATCCCGGGAGCGGAATGAGCGCCTGCTGTTAGCCCCAGCTCCTGCCAACCTAGCAGTTTGAAAACATGCAAATGTGAGTAGATATTATTATAAGGATACATAAGCACATTTACATTGAAGAAGTTGAGAATAATGATTTAATCAGAGTTGGACAGTGTTATCTTAAATTACAGTTTTATGTAAATATTCAAAAATGTAATTTTATTATCTATTTTTATTTCTGAGATTTACCGCTCTCGGCTTATACTGGAGTCAATGTTTTCCCAGTTTTTTTGTGGTAAAATTAGGTGCCTCAGCTTATAGTCGGGTCGGCTTATACTCAAGTATAAGATAAAGGTAAAGGTTTCCCCTGACGTTAAGTCTAGTTGTGTCTGACTCTGGGGGTTGGTGCTCATCTCCATTTCTAAGCCGAAAAGCCAGCATTGTCCATAGACACTTCCAAGGACATGTGGCCATTGGCATGGAGCGCTGTTACCTTCCTGCCGGAGCAGTACCTATTGATCTACTCACATTGGCATGTTTTCAAACTGCTAGGTTGGCTATATATATATATAGTTGGCCCTCTGTATTCATTGACTCTCCATCCATGGCTTCAATGGCCCTTTGAAGGCAACCATAATAAGGCTGATATGACCGTTACCTTCCTGCCAGAGCGGTACCTATTGATCTACTCACATTGGCATGTTTTCGAACTGCTAAGTTGGCTATATATATATATATATATATATATATATATATATATATATATATATATATAGTTGGCCCTCTGTATTTATTGATTCTCCATCCATGGCTTCAACGGCCCTTTGAAGGCAACCATAATAAGGCTGATGTGACCGTTACCTTCCCGCCAGAGTGGTACCTATTGATCTACTCACATTGGCATGTTTTCGAACTGCTAGGTTGGCAGAAGCTGGAGCTAACAGCGGCCGCTCACGCTGCTCCCGGGGTTTGAACCTGGGACCTTTCGGTCTGCAAGTTCAGCAGCTCAGTGCTTTAACACACTTCGCCACCGGGCTCCTTATACTCGAGTATATACGGTAATTATCGTCCACCCGTTTTTTGACCAGGCCTCCTCACCGTGGACCCTGCCAAGCGGCTGAAGATCTCCAGCTTGCGCTACAACGAGTGGCTGCTGGACGGGAGCGCCCTCTCCTCCACGCCCCTCATGACCCCCGACATCCTGGAGAGCTCGGGCCCCGCCGTGCGCACCGGCGTCAACGTCGCCTTCATGGTGAGCCCCAAACAGGCCTTCCAGCAATTTATTTATTTCGTGTCAAAAGCATTGCATAACAAATACTAATGTAGGTTTAAGGCAGGGGTCCTCAAACTTTTTAATCTGAGGGCCAGTCCACAATCCTTCAGACTGTTGAAGGGCCGGATTATCATTTGAAAAAAAAAATACAAACAAATTCCGATGCACACTGCACATGTCTTATTTGTAGTGCAAAAACAACAACAACAACAATACAATATTTAAAAATAAAAATAATTTTAACCAACATACATTTATCAGGATTTCAATGGGAAGTGTGCTCCTGCTTCTGGCCAATGAGATTGTCGTTAATTAGGATTGTTGTTGTTGTTTTGTGCCTTCAAGTCATTTCAGACTTTGGGCGAGCCTAAGTCTAAAATGTATTTATTTGTTATTTATTTACTGCATTTATTTACTACATTTGTATCACACCCTTCTCACCCCAAAGGGGACTCAGAGTGGCTTACAAATTATACGTACATGCAATATATTATATTATTAGCATAGCACAATATTAGCATCTATATATTACTTTATTGAACTATACCACTATACTGTATTATTATTAGTAATATTATATGTAATATAGAATATATAATTAATATTATTATATGGTATTATTATTAGTGTTATATTGTATTACATTGTAATATTATTATCAATATTATATGTATATACAATATATTATATTATAAAACTGAGGGCGGGGGCCAGGTAAATGACCTCGGAGGGCCGCATCCGGCCCCCGGGCCTTAGTTTGGGGACCCCTGGTTTAAGGCATCCTGTGATTATTCTGCATGTTTCGTTCAGTGCTATGTCCAGGGTGCCTTCCAGCAGTGGTGGGTCGGAATAGAAGAGGAAGGCTGACCTCCAAATGGGTGGGATTGTTTTGCAATTTTCTTGACTCTCTTCTTCCTCTCCGCTCCTCGTTCCCAGGCCTTCAACAAGGGCAAACGTGAAGGCTTTTTCCTGAAGAGCGTCGAGAACGCTCCCCTGGCCAAGCGGCGCAAACTCAAGATGTCCAGCACTGGTGCCGAAGCCCGTCGCAGCAGCAGCAGCAGCAGCAGCTCTTCCTCTTCTTCCTCCTCCTCCTCCTCTTCTTCCTCCGCCTCGACGGCCTCTCCCCGTCCCCACAAAGCCGCCAAGGCCCCGGCCGTGGCCCTCCTCCACCACGACCCCCCGTCGTAGCAAGAGCAGGAAGGGATCCCACGCTGAACGGGCCGAAGGGAAGTGGGTATTTATTGTCTGTGTTGCTGTTTTGGGGGAGACCAATATCTCCTCCGTGTATATTTCCCCCTCCTTCCTCTCCGGTCTTTTATCCATCCTTGTGGCGGGAATCTGTTGTTTTTTTAATGATGAAAGTGGAGGAAACATTCTCTGTAAAGCACAAGCGGATGTGGCTCTTCGGCGCTCTAGAGGCCCCATTTTTGCTCACCGGAAATGACAGGAAAACCGCACTTGTGAAAATTGCCAAAACCGGTGGCCGTTTGGGTGAACAAATGGGAAAAATCAGATTATCAGAAGGGTTGCAGCATTAGCCCATGGAGATTTTTTTTCCATGTCAGGAGCAACCGAAGTTGCTTCTGGAGTGAGAGAATTGGCTGTCTGCAAGGACGTTCGGATATTTTTGATGTTTTACCATCCTTCGTCCCCGCATGGAGCTGGAGCTGATAGAGGGAGCTCATCTGCAGTCTCCCCGGGTGGGATTCGAACCTGGCAGCCTTCAGGTCAGCAACCCAACCTTCAAGTCACAAGGCTTTTATCTCCTAGGCCACCGGAGGCTCCACAGCCCATGGGGATAATAAGTTTTGATGTCGCAAAAGGGCTGGACCCTTTACCCAAAATTCAGGGCCCAAGCGGAATTATTTTCATTACTTTTCATGCAATTTTAATTTAAAAAGGAGAGGAGATACACCCATTTTAGAGTCCCAAATCCAAACAGTGCGGAGGCGGAAATGTTCTTCTATGGAGCACCACTTCCCCTGTTTCGTTGCCTGACTCCTGTCTTGGCTTTTTCTGCCAAACACATATTGTGTTGTCGAAGGCTTTCATGGCCAGAATCACAGGGTTGTTGTGTGTTTTCCGGGCTGTCTGGCCATGTTCCAGAAGTATTCTCTCCTGACGTTTCACCCACATCTACGGCAGGCGTCCTCACAGGTTGGGAGCCCGGAAAATACACAACAACCCACATAAGATATTTTCCTTATTGGAGGCTACAAAAATATACAGTGCCATCACCATTAGGTAAAAGTTTTCCCCTTGACGTTAAGTCTAGTTGTTCAAGAGATAAGCAAACATTATGAAGGTTCAAAACATAAAAAGAGATGTGTATATTAGAGCATCTTGCAAAGGTCACAGAAATAGTCAGGCCTCTCTGAGTATAGAGCTATCTTCCTTCTATGTCAAAAAGATAAGCAAATGCTATAAAGTTTCAAAACATAAGTTGCACTATGTAATTTAGAGCACCATATACATACAATATTACCTGAGAGTTAACAACAATAATGGAAATAAGCAAATACTATAAAGTTTCAAAACATAATATGCACTATGTAATTTAGAGCACCATATACACACAGTATTACCTGAGAGTTAACAACAATAATGGAAATAATAAGTACAGTAGAATCTCACTTATCCAACATAAACGGGCCGGCAGAAGCTTGGATAAGCGAATATCTTGGATAAGGAGGAGGGATTAAGAAAAAGCCTATTAAACATCAAATTAGGTTATGATTTTACAAATTACGCACCAAAACATCATGTTAGACAACAAATTTGGCAGAAAAAGTAGTTCAATACGCAGTAATGCTATGTAGCAATTACTGTATTTATGAATTTAGCACCAAAATATCACAATGTATTGAAAACATTGACTACAAAAATGCGTTGGATAATCCAGAACGTTGGATAAGCAGTGAGACTCTACTGTACAGTCAACTGTTATAATCCACAGTAGTATCTTCCAGACTGTAATGTTTAAAGGAAACTGTAATTATCAAGGCTTAAATGTGAACTAAAGTCAAAACATATCAAGTAGTCTCCACTATTTAAACATCAATTGGATTTGGCAACCAAAATAATATAAACACATTCAACCTTTGCAAAATAATATTGGTTAATATATCTTTTAAGACATCACAGGTATTGAAAAGCTTATTCCAGAAAAAACCTTGACCAAAAGTTCTTTTGATTCTTTGAGATCCTGTGTTGATGACATCAAATGTATAGCATATCTCTTGAAATTACAGTCTATTGAAGGACTTATTATTTCAATTATTGTTATTTTTAACATAGAAGGAAGATAACTCTATACTCAGAGAGGCCCACTATTTCTGTGGCTTTTGCAAGATGCTCTAATATACACACATCTTTTTATGTTTTGAACCTTCATAGTGTTGGCTTATCTCTTCGACATTGTCTAGTATAGACATTTGTGTGTATTTATCGTTAAGTCTAGTTGTGTCTGACTCTGGGGGTTGGTGGGCCTGAGAAAATAGCCCGAGGGGCTGCATATGGACGTAGGTCAAGGTTTCCCTCAATGTTGAATCTAGTTGTGTCCATCTCTAAGCCGAAGAGCCAGCGTTGTCCGTAGACACCTCCTAGGTCATGTGGCCCCTGGCATGACTCCACGGAGCGCCGTTACCTTCCCTATTGATCTACTCACATTTACATGCTTTTGAACTGCTAGGTTGGCAGGAGCTAGGGCTAACGGCGGGAGCTCACCCCACTCCTCAGATTCAAACCGCCGACCTCTTGGTCAGCACGTTCAACGATAACCCGTGAATCACATAAAACAGGTCTAAGAGCAGCGTCTCAGGATTAAGAACCTTACTTGGTTAATATATAGGATACTAGCTGTGCCCAGCCACGCGTTGCTATGGCGAAGTCTGGTGGTATGGGAAATAAAGTATTGAGGAATTGGTGGTAGTTAGGTAAAGGGTAAAGGTTTTCCCCTGACATTAAGTTCAGTAGTGTCTGACTTTGGGGGTCTCCATTTCTAAGCTGAAGAGCTGGCGTTGTCCGTAGACTCCTCCAAGGTCATGTGGCCGGCATGACTGCATGGAGCGCCGTTACCTTCCCACTGGAGCAGTACCTATTCATGTACTCTCATTTGCATGTTTTTCAACTTTAGGGTTGGCAGAAGCTGCCTAAGTGAGTCCTAACTCTGCCTGTCCCCTGGGCTGAGTGGGTTGCTAGGAGACCAAGTAGGTGGAGCTTAGCCTTCTAACTGGCAGCAATTGGATAAAAACAATTATTCCTCTCCCTCTAATTAGGACTTTATTTTTTTCTTTTGGTTATATCAACCTGGAGGCGTGGATGATGGGTTGTGTTGTCAAATTTCGAGGTTGGGGGGCCTTTAGTTTTGTCAGTCGCCGGGATTCCATCACTCTTTTATATATATAGATGTAAGTTCTGCTTTAGTGTTTAGGAGAAAGGATTAAGCAGGCCAATTAGAGAAGGATGGAGTGGTTACTAGCAATACTCCAAAATCATTCAGGACAGAATGCTAGCTATATAGCAGTAGTTCCCAAACCTAAAATAATTTTTTGGATTATTATATATGGTTTTCCGTTTATGAGCAGATGGCAACTACTGGATGGCATATACTCCTGTAACAGAAACCAGAGCCGTTGTGGTCGATCCAATGCAATTTTCTGAATCAGCTCCCCAAATAACCAAACTAAATCTAAAGTTGACCAAAAACCAATTCGTAATCCTTTTGGTACTGGTAAAAAAAAAAGGTTGGGAACCACTGATATATAGGAACAGTTCTTATTTCCTGATATGACTTTTAATCTAATCTATTAAAATAAAAGGGAATGGGAATGTCCATGGGGAGGGAGAGAATATATTTTTGAGAGAAAAAAATGTTTTTTTAAAAAAATATATGTGTATATATATATATATTGAAGGCATATATGGGGCTATAGATGGTGAAATTGCTTGACTTTGAAATCCTCTCAATGTGATAAAATACAGAGGATTTAAAGAGTGGTGTCAAGAGTTGGATTAGAGCCGCTGGAGACCCGGGTTCAAATCTCTTGAGGAAGTCACACTCTCTTGGCCTCAGAGGAAGCCTCTCTGAACACATTTTGCCAAGTTATATAGGATTGCCAGAAACTTGAAGGCATATAACAACCTTTTTTTCATATGGCATCTGAACAAAGATTCAAACACACAAAAAAAGAACAACTTTGAAACTTCACAATTTTTGCTCAGGATTCTGGTTGGGATAATGAGAAAAACTTGTTTTTGCTTGTAGTCGACCCTTTCCAACATTGGGATTGTGAAGACCCGCAACATCTATTGCTATGTAACCAAACCTGCAACCTTGTTTTTATTTTTCAACCGCAATTTTTTTAATATCGGTTCTGTACATTTACGAAAAGTCCAAAGACTGATGCATTCTTAACTTTATTTTTTTTTCGTCCAGTGGTTTTAGCGACCGAGCTAAAACTTCTCTGTTGAAGGCGGGATTGGAATAAAAGGGAAAAGGGTTTGTTTTGTCACTTTTAACGGGGTGTGCAATGGGGGAGGCAAATCCCCTGGAAATGTAAACAACACCTCTAGAGACGTGGAAATCCAACAAATTGATTTTCACGCATTGCTGGCCATTATCCACTCCAATCCTTTTATGTTTCCAATGTACCAATTGTATGGACCTGTTTTGAACTGTTCCAAGTACAGTAGAGTCTCACTTATCCAAGCTAAACGGATAAGCGAATATCTTGGATAATAAGGAGGGATTAAGGAAAAGCCTATTAAACATCAAATTACATTATGATTTTACAAATTAAGCACCAAAACATCATGTTATACAACAAATTTGACAGAAAAAGTAGTTCAATACACAGTAATGTTATGTTGTAATTACTGTATTTACGAATTTAGCACCAAAATATCACGATATATTGAAAACATTGACTACAAAAATGGCTTGGATTATCCAGAGGCTTGGATAAGTGAGACTCTACTGTAAATCCGCACTGTTCATTCGGGACGGCGGGAAGGAAAAAAAAAATCAATCTCCAAACTGGATAATTTAACTTTTTATCACTGGTGTGTGAGAATGAGCCGTCT
This sequence comes from Anolis carolinensis, assembly GCF_035594765.1. Lineage (NCBI taxonomy): Eukaryota > Metazoa > Chordata > Lepidosauria > Squamata > Anolidae > Anolis > Anolis carolinensis. The sequence goes on from NW_026943825.1 coordinate 7,311,774, forward strand.
ACAAGGACGTTGCCCCGATGTGTTACCATCCTGCTGGAAGGCTTCTCTCATGTCCCCGCAAGCTAGAGCTGACAGATGGGAGCTCACCCTGTCTTGCGGATTTGAACCGCCAACCCTCAGGTCGGCACCCATTGCGCCACTGGGGTTAAAAGCCAGGTATTTGTCTGGGAAATGTTATTTTAACACCTCAAATCCCACTCGAAAAATGGAGAATATGGCAGCAAAGTCCCTTCTCAAAACAGAATGTAGCAGAAATATGTGACCCAAGGAGTTTCTTTTTCCAGCCGCTCCCCTTCCTTCAGACTTTGTACTTGGCAGCTGTTTCATTTGGGGAGCAAAAGGGCTCCCCTTTCCTTGGGCAACGGAGTATATGTGTGTGCGCGTGTTTATATATACTATATCCATGTGTGTCTTGACTGCCGCATCCCTTTTACTCTCTGTGCCGGAGAGACTGGGTGGCCCTTGAGGTCTCTTCCGATTCTACAAAGGGAAGGAGCCAGTGGCTGGCGTGTCCTCTTTTTAAACTGTTTCTCTAAGCAGCACAAAACAGCCAAGAACAGCCATCCTTCTCCATGCAACCAAACCATTGTGTATTTTTTATTTTGAAATAAAAATCACCTCTGAAGCACTGCGCTTGCCTTTCTTTGCTAACCCGAGAATGTATTGTCCTAATAATTTCTTACTTAAGACTAAATGGGGCCTTAATAGTTCCCAATGCGGAATGTTTTCTCTTCCAATGCAAAGTAGGCTCTCAAAACTCTCTGGATTTTAATAAGAAACTTAGCTTGGAGACCTGGAGGTGTCTGGCTGATTGGAAAAAGGCATTGTTTGCTGTGTATGTGTACTGTGATCCACCCTGAGTCCCCTTGGGGAGATAGGGCGGAATATAAATAATAATAACTGTAAAAGGCCACCCTACTGGGATCTGCGCACATCATCCGAAAATACATCACACAGTCCTAGACACTTGGGAAGTATTCGACTTGTGATTTTGTGAAACAAAATGCAGCATATCTGCCTTGTTTGCTGTGTCATAATAATAATAATAATAATAATAATAATAATAATAATAATAATAGTAACTGCAAAAGGCCACCCGACTGGGATCTGTGTGCATCATCCGAAAATACATCACACAGTCCTAGACACTTGGGAAGTGTTCGACTTGTGATTTTGTGATATGAAATCCAGCATATCTATCTTGTTTGCTGTGTCATACAATAATAATAATTACAATAGTCTCACTTATCCAACATCCACTTATCCAATGTTCTGGATTATCCAGCTCAGTTTGACTCCTGTCCCAATCCACAGCTGTTTCTCTAGGCAGCAAGGCTTGAACTTTTTAGGGATTTAATTTCCGGCAATGTTGCTACTATAAGTTCATTTTATACAGTTCTATCCTTATTCGTAGCCAATATTTTTGTAGTCAATGTTTTCAATACATTGCAATGTTTTGGTGCTAATTTCTTAAATACAGTAATTACTACATAATGTTACCATGTTTTAGACTGCTTTTTCTGTCGATTTGTAAAATCATTACGTAATTTGACATTTAATAGGCTTTTTCTTAATCCCTCCTTAGTATCCAACACTTACGCTTAGCCAACATTCTGCTGGCCCGTTTATGTTGGATAAGTGAGACTCTACTGTATTAAGTGGACACCTCCGCCACATACACATTTTCACTTTTTGTTGTCGAAGGCTTTCATGGCCTTCATTTCACAGGGTTGTTGTATGTCTTTCGGGCTGTGTGGCCATGTTCCAGAAGTACAGTAGAATCTCACTTATCCAACATAAACGGGCAAGCAGAATGTTGGATAAGCGAATATGTTGGATAATGAGAGATTAAGGGAAAGCCTATTAAACTTCAAATTAGGTTATGATTTTACAAATGAAGCATCAAAACATCATGTTAGACAACAAATTTGGCAAAAAAGTAGTTCAATACGCAGTAATGTTATGTTGTAATTACTGTATTTATGAATTTAGCACCAAAATATCACGATATATTGAAAACATTGACTACAAAAATGTGTTGGATAATCCAGAACGTTGGATAAGTGAGACTACTGTACTCTCTCCTGACATTTCGCCCACATCTACGGCAGGCATCCTCAGAGGTTGTGAGGTATGGTTGTGAGTTTTTCCATACCTCACAACCTCTGAAGATGCCTGCCATAGATGTGGGCGAAACGTCAGGAGAGTGTACTTCTGGAACATGGCCACACAGCCCGAAAGACATACAACAACCCTATTTTCACTTTTATTATAAGGTAAAGGTTTCCTGTGACATTAAGTCCAATCATGTCCGACTCTGGGGGTTGGTGCTCATCTCAATTTCTAAGCTGAAGAGCCGGCATTGTCCGTAGACACCTCCAAGGTCATGTGGCCACTGGCATGACTGCAGGGAGCGCCGTTACCTTCCTGCCGGAGCGGTACCTATTGATGTACTCACACTCTGGGGGTTGGTGCTCATCTCCATTTCTAAGCCGAAGAGCTGGCGTTGTCCGTAGACACCTCCAAGGTCACGTGGCCACTGGCATGACTGCATGGAGTGCCAATGTTACCTTCCCGCCGAAGCAGTACCTATTGATCTACTCACATTGGCATGTTTTCGAACTGCTAGGTTGGCAGAAGCTGGAGCAACAGCAGGAGCTCACTACGCTCCCGGGATTTGATAGGACCTTTCGGTCTGCAAGTTCAGCAGCTCAGCGCTTTAACACACTTCGCCACCAGGGCTCCTTTTATTATGTGTATGGATACTTTTATTATGTGTATGGATAGATATTTTTCTTAAAAATACCAGCGACCGGGGGAGAAAGCCCCATTCCGTGACATTTTGAAACACACACACTTTACTTAAAAAGAAGAGAATCAAACCTTACACCACCTGGAATGGAATAGAAGCATTCCCTGAAGCTCAAAGGAGGGTGGGGTATGGCAAGTATTGGGGGGTTAATCGTGAACAACAGACCCAAGATATGCAGATATTCCCAGGAAGACGGCGGCAGGGGGGCGGCAGCCACGTAAAAGGGTCCACGGGCGCAAAGGGGAGGCAATCTTTGGAGACGCAGAGCCGAGATGGGGCAAAAGAAAGGGGGGACGCTTTTCCCGGTCCTGCCCCCTCCCCAGGGGAGACGGATACGAGGCCTTCCCCCTTTTAAAACCAGCTTCTTACCATCCTGGCGTCATCCGTGTAAACCAAGGCGAAGGGAAGGCGGGCGAGAGAAGAGCGGAGAAATGGCCACAAGCTGCGAAAGCGCCAGAATGGAACGTGTCCTACGTTGTCGACGGGGCCGGAGGAAGGTCTCGGCGGGAAGCAGACCATCCTTCCGTTCTGTACAAGGGGAGGGAAGGGGAGGAGGGGTCTTTGGGTCTCATTTGGCAGTCATCATCTGTACAAACTCTGCGGGAGAAAGAAAGAGGCAGCACGCTTAAAGGATTCTCCAATCCCATCCCCAAACCATGATTATTTATTTATGATTTAAATAACTTTATTGGTATTTATTGACATACACTTGAGATCCTTAGTTGCTCTCTCTTGCAAAAAATGAAAGAAAAGAAAAAGGAAAAAGATTTTAAAAAGAAAGGAATAGTGATGTTTGGCTTGCATTTAGTCACCTTGAAGAGGCCTTGATCCTTATTATTATTTATGTACTACAGTTATATCCTGCCCATCTCACCCTGAAGGGAACTCAGAGTGACTTACAATTTATTTATTTATTTTTATTTATTTACAGCATTTATATTCCGCCCTTCTCACCCCGAAGGGGACTCAGGGCGGATCACATTACACATATAGGCAAACATTCAATGCCTTTTAACATAGAACAAAGACAAGACAAACATAGGCTCCGAGCGGGCCTCGAACTCATGACCTCCTGGTCAGAGTGATTCATTGCAGTTAATTGCACTGGCTTGCTCTCCCGCCTGCGCCACAGCCCGGGCCCAATTACAAGGTAAAGGTAAAGCTTTCCCCTGACATTAAGTCCAGTTGTGACCGACTCTGGGGGTTGTTGCTCATCTCCATTTCTAAGCTGAAGAGCCGGCGTTGTCCATAGACACCTCCAAGGTCATGTGGTCACTGGCATGACTGCATGGAGCGCCGTTACCTTCCCGCCGGAGCGGTACCTATTGATCTACTCACATTGGCATGTTTTCGAACAGCTAGGTTGGCAGGAGCTAGGGCTAACGGCGGCCGCTCCCGGGATTTGAACCTGGGACCTTTCGGTCTGCAAGTTCAGCAGCTCAGCGCTTTAACACACTGAGCCACCGGGGCTCCTTGATTATTTATTTAATATTTAAATAATTTTTATTGGTATTTATTGACATACACTTATTTATTTACAACATTTATATCCCACCCTTCCCACCTGAAGGGACTCAATTGAAATAAAACTTGAAAACATACACTTGAAACAAAAGCGAAAGATCCTTAGTCGCTCTCTCTTGCAAAAAACAAAAGAAAAGAAAAAAGAAAAAGATTCAAAAAAGAAAGGAAAAGTGGTGTTTGGCATGCTTTTAGTCACCTTGAAGAGACCTTGATCCTTATTATTATTTATTTACTACATTAATATCCTGCCCATCTCACCCTGAAGGGGACACAGCAGCTTACAAATAATAATAATAATAATAATAATAATAATAATAATAAGAAGAAGAAGAAGAAGAAGAAGAAGTTTATTTGTATCCTCCCTCCATCTCCCCCGAAGGAGACTCGGGGTGGCTCACTTTTTATATGATTATAAAAATTATAATTATGCCAATTATACATACATATATTATATTATTAGCATAACACAATATTAGCATTATATATTACTATTTTTTAAAAAAAGGAAAAGTGATATTTGGCATGCTTTTAGTCACCTTGAAGAGGCCTTGATCCTTATTATTATTTATTTACTACATTTATATCCTGCCCGTCTCACCCTGAAGGGGACTCAGCAGTTTACAAATAATAATAATAATAATAATTTTATTTATATCCCCCCCCCCTCCATCTCCCCAGAAGGGGACTTGGGGCGGCTCACCTTTTATACAATTAAAAAAATTATAATTATACCAATTATACGTACATACAATATATGATATTATTAGCATAACACAATATTAGCATTATATATTACTATATTGTACTATACCACTATACTATAATATTATTAGTAATATTACATGTAATATATAATAATATTATATTATTAGTATTATATTGTATTACATTAAATATTATCAATATTATATGTATATACAATGTATTGTATATCATTGTATATTATATACAATATCCTATATACAGTGTTCCCTTACTTATTGCAAGGGTTAGGTTCCAGTTACAGTAGTCTCACTTATCCAACATTCTGGATTATCCAACACATTTTTGTAGTCAATGTTTTCAATACATCATGATATTTTGGTGCTAAATTCATAAATACAGTAATTACTACATAGCATTGCATATTGAACTACTTTTTCTGTTAAATTTGTTGTATAACATGATGTTTTGGCGCTTAATTTGTAAAATCATAACCTAATTTGATGTTTAATAGACTTTTCCTTAATCCCTCCTTATTATCCAACATACTCGCTTATCCAACATTCTGCTGGCCCGTTTATGTTGGATAAGTGAGACTATACTGTATTTATTTACTACATTTATATCCTGCCCGTCTCACCCTGAAGGGGACTCAGAGTGGCTTACAAATTATACATACTTACAATATATTATATTATTAGCATAGCACAATATTAGCATTATATATTACTATATTGTACTATACCACTATACTGTAATATTATTAGTAATATTACATGTAATATATAATTAATATTATATTATTATTAGTATTATATTGTATTACATTAAATATTATCAATACTATATGTAAATACAATCTATATATATAAAAGAGTGATGGCTTCATGGCAATTCACAAAACAACAAAAGTACAGGCCCCCCAACCTCAAAATTTGACAACACAACCCATCATTCACGCCTCAAGGTTGATACAACAAAAAGAAAAGAAAAATAAAGTCCTAATTAGAGGGAGAGCAATAATTTTTTTTATCCAATTGCTACCAGTTTAGAGGGCTAATCTCTGCCCACTTGGTTGCCTAGCAACCAAGGGACAGCCAGGTTTCAGTTAGGGGACAGGCAGATTTAGGCCTCACTTAGACTTCTTCCACAGATTATCTAATTTGCACTGGATTATATGGCAGTGTAGACTCAAGGCCCTTCCACACAGCTATATAACCCATTTATAATCTTATATTATCTGCTTTGCACTAGATTATCTTGACTCCACACTGCCATATAATCCACTTCAGTGTGCATTTTATACAGCTGTGAAGAAGGGGCCTCATATAATCCAGTTCTAAGCAGATAATATAAGATTATCAATATACAGTAGAGTCTCACTTATTCAACGTAAACAGGCCGGCAGGATAAGTGAATATGTTGGATAATAAGAAGGGATTCAGGAAAAGCCAATTAAACATCAAATTAGGTAATCGTTATACAAATTAAGCACCAAAACATCATATTATACAACAAATTTGACAGAAAAAGTAGTTCCATGCGCAGTAATGCTATGTAGTATTTACAGTAGAGTCTCACTTATCCAACACTCGCTTATCCAACGTTCTGGATTATCCAACGCATTTTTGTAGTCAATGCTTTCAATATATCGTGATATTTTGGTGCTAAATTCATAAATACAGTAATTACTATATAGCATTACTGTGTACTGAACTACTTTTTCTGACAAATTTGTTGTCTAACATGATGTTTTGGTGCTTAATTTGTAAAATCATAACTTAATTTGATGTTTAATAGGGTTATCCTTAATTCCTCATTATCCAACATATTCGCTTATCCAACGTTCTGCCGGCCTGTTTATGTTGGATAAGTGAGACTCTACTGTACTGTATTTACAAATTTACCACTAAAATATCACAATGAATTTAAAACACTGACTACAAAAACATTGATTATGAAAAGGCAGACCGCGTTGGATAATCCAGAACATTGTATAAGCGAATGTTGGATAAGTGAGATTCTTCTTTAATATGAAATAATTACTGGGATAGAATAATGCAGAACAATATAATCTCTAAAACCAGGACAGTAAATAAACAGGGGAATTCCACACAGGAAACAATCAGGACCAGCTAACACCTCCCAATAAAGTATTCCCATCATCAAAGTCTGGAAAATCCTGTTTTCTCAGGGCCACAGACAGTAGAAGCACATAAAATATCGCAAACAACACCACTCTGAAAACAAGGGAATTCCAGACAGGAAACAATCAGGGCCAGCTAACACCTCCCAACAAAGTATTCCCATCATCAAAGTCTGGAAAATCCTCTGTTTTCTCAGGGCCACAGACAGTAGAAGCACATAAAATATCGCAAACAACACCACTCTGAAAACAAGGGAATTCCACACAGGAAACAATCAGGGCCAGCTAACACCTCCCAACAAAAAATTCACTCAGGGAGGAAACAGCCAGGCGTTAAAGCTGCAAGGCCATTACATCCTAATCATTTTTCCTAATTGCAGCATTCGTATTTGCCTCCAACAAACAAAAAAAACCAATCAGAAATATTGTATATTCACAACCTTTAGGAAATAATATCCCCTGATGGCGCAGCAGTGTTAAAGCGCTGAGCTGCTGAACTTCTGGACTGAAAGGCCACAGGTTTGAATTGGGGGAGCGGAGAGAGCCCCCACTGTTAGCTCCAGCTTCTGCCAACCCAGAAGTTCGAAAACATGCAAATGTGAGTGCATCAATAGGTACTGCTCCGGCGGGAAGGTAACACCGCTCCATGTAGTCATCCCACATGACCTTGGAGGAGTCTACGGACAACGCTGGCTCTTCGGCTTAGAAATGGAGATGAGCACCAACCTCCAGAGTAAGACACGACTGGACTTAATGTCTGGGGAAAACCTTTACCCTTGACCTTAACTACCACCAATTCCTCAATACTTTATTTCCCATACCACCAGACTTCGCCACAGCAACGCGTGGCCGGGCACAGCTAGTGTATTATATTATTATATATTATATACAATATACTATATACAGTGTTCCCTCACTTATTGCATGGGTTAGGTTCCAGGACACTGGCAATAAGTGAAAATCCATGAAGTAGGGACTCTCTGCTTATTTTAATATTTATATATTATTTTAGTAGTTATATACTATTTTAAGTCTTTATCAACTAATCGTATGTTGATAAATCGCCTCCTCCTGCCGTTGCCGCTTGGGCTCCTTTTCTCTCCCATTGGCTTCTCCTTCCTTCGGTTGTAAATTGTAATTTTTAATGATTTATAATAGTCTTTTAGAGTTCATTGAAAAACCGCGAAACAGTGAATCCACAAAAAGTGAACCACGAAATAGTGTGGGATCACTGTATATACATAATAATACAGTAGAGTCTCACTTACCCAACATAAACGGGCCAGCAGAATGTTGGATAAGCGAATATGTTGGATAATAAGGAGAGATTAAGAAAACGCCTATTAAACATCAAATTAGGTTACGATTTTACAAATTAAGCACCAAAACATCATGTTAAGACAACAAATTTGGCAGAAAAAGTAGTTCAAGATGCAGTAATGCTATGTAGTAATTACTATATTTATGAATTTAGCACCAAAATATCATGATATATTGAAAACATGGACTACAAAAATGCATTGGATAATCCAGAACGTTGGATAAGTGAGACTCTACTGTACATACCATGAAAATGAACACAATCTGGCTCCCACTATTAAAAAAAACCTCTAAAATCAGGACAGTAAATAGAGAACACTACTCAGAAAACAGAGGGATCAAGACAGGAAACAATCAGGGTCAGCTAACACCTCCTAACAAAGGATTCCCCCAAGCAGGAAGCAGCCAGTCCTCGAAGCTGCAAAGCCATTCAATGCTAATCAAGGTGGCCAACTGCAACATTCACACACCATCCCCTCACCTTCGTAATTGACTTGTCCGTCCCCATCGATGTCGGCTTCTCTGATCATCTCATCAACCTCCTCGTCTGTTAGCTTCTCGCCCAGATTAGTCATGACGTGGCGGAGCTCTGCAGCACTAATGTACCCGTTGCCATCCTGGACGGGGAAAGAAAGGACAAGAGTTGTGAGAGACTAAAAAGATTGCATTTATTACATTTTAACTGTATTATATATTGTATATACATATAATATTGATAATAATAATATAATGTAATACAATATAATAATAATGTGATGTAATATATATTACATGTAATATTACTAATAATATTACAGTATAGTGGCATACATACTTCAATATAGTAATATATAATGCTAATATTGTGCTATGAGAATAATATAATATATTGTAAAGATTTCCCCTGACATTAAGTCCAGTCGTGTCCAACTCTGGAGGTTGGTGCTCATCATTTCTAAGCCCAAGAGCCGGCGTTGTCCATAGACACCTCCAAGATCATGTGGCCAGCATGACTGCATGGAACGCCATTACCTTCCCACCAGAGCGGTACCTATTGATCTACTCACATTGGCATGTTTTCAAACTGCTAGGTTGGCAGAAGCTGGAGCTAACAGCGGGTGCTCACTCTGCTCCCCGGATTTGAACCTGGGACCTTTCGGTCTGCAAGTTCAGCAGCTCAGTGCTTTAACACACTGAGCCACCGGAGGCTCCAATACACAACATACAATCCAACAATGATTGTCGCAAATACATAACAGTGCAAAACAATGTCTGCTAGGGCCGGGGAAATGGATGCGTTGCAGAGAACAGAGTAATAATAATAATAATAATAATAAAACTTTATTTATACCCCACCACCATCTCCCTGTGGGGATTCGGGGCGGCTCACAACGTTACAAAAGTAACAGCGCAAATACATTAACAATATACAGAGTTAAAACACAAGAAGATGATAAAACAGAAGTTAAAACAAAGGTTTATACAACAGTAATAATATCAAATGCAATTCAGTCAACTTCAAAGGTGGCTGGGGGGGGGGGGGGGGACCATAGCAGCAATATAAAATAAAATCATTAGATTAAAATACCCCGATGAAAGGAATCTAATAACATTCAGAATAGAATTATAATGAGGCTGGTAGAGTACTATCTGGTGACCTATTATTATTATTAGTATTATTAATAGTATTATTAGCAACATTTAGATCCCGCCCTTCTCACCCTGAAGGGGACTCAGGGCAGCTTACAAGTTATATGTACATGCAATAAATTATATTATTAGCATAGCACAATATAAGCATTATATATTACTATATTGTACTATACAGTAGTCTCACTTATTCAACATAAACGGGCTGGCAGAATGTTGGATAAGCAAATATGTTGAATAAGGAGGCATTAAGGAAAAGCCTATTAAACATCAAATTAGGTTATGATTTTACAAATGAAGCACCAAAACATCATGTTAGACAACAAATTTGGCAGAAAAAGTAGTTCAATACGCAGTAATGCTATGTAGTAATTACTGTATTTCTGAATTTAGCACCAAAATATCATGATGTATTGAAAACATTGACTACAAAAATGCGTTGGATAATCCAGAACGTTGGATAAGCGAGTGTTGGATAAGTGAGACTCTACTGTATAAGCATAGCACAATATAAGCATTATATATTACTATACTGTACTATACTATATTGCAATATTATTAGTAATATTACATGTAATATATAATATACAATTATAATAATGTATTATTATTATATTTTATTACATTATAATATTATCAATATTATATGTATATTCAATATATTCTATTATTAGTATGGACTAATGGACTGGGCATTTATAACTAGAGACTAATTGTTCTCAAATGCTTGCTGGAACAAGAAGCCTATGTGGTCTGCAACACTTCAGCCCATTTGCCTGACTCTCACTTCTGCAGCAACATTTATATTAATTTTATTATTTTATTTTATTTATTAGACTTGTATACCGCTACTCCCAATTTGGCTCGGAGCGGTTTACAGAAATAGATTAAGTGATTACCTAACAGGAAATCTGCCTTTCGTGTTCCGTTTCAGCTGAGATATTCCCATAATCAAACTATTCAGTAGTATTTACCTTGTCGAATACACGAAAGGCCTCGCGGATTTCTTCCTCGCTGTCGGTATCCTTCATCTTCCGTGCCATCATGGTGAGGAATTCGGGGAAGTCGATGGTGCCATTTCCTGGGGGGAAGATAGGTTTGTTTTAGGATAATAATGTAATAATAATAAAACGTTATTTATACCCCGCCACCATCTTCCCAAGGGGACTCGGGGTGGCTTACATGGGGCAGAGCCCGAACAATATACTGTATATTGTATTTTGATCTCCGTTATTGCTGTTTTTAAATTGCTTAGATTTTAGCTTGTTTTTGTAAGCCACTCCGAGCCCTGGGGGAGTGTTTTTAAGATTTTTTAAAAAGATACTTTAAAGATGTTTTTAAATTGTTAGATTTTAGCCTTTCTTGTAAGCCGCCCGAGCCCTAGGGGAGTGGCGGCATATAAGTTTAAATAATAAATAAAATAAATAAAATATACTCGAATATAAGCCGAGGCACCTAATTTTACCACAAAAAAACCAGGAAAACATTGACTCCAGTATAAGCCGAGGGCGGTAAATTTCAGAAATAAAAATAGATACCAATAAAATTACATTAATTTAGGCATCAGTAGGTTAAATGTTTTTGAATATTTACATCAAGCTCAAATTTAAGATAAGACTGTCCAGCTCTGATCAAATCATTATTCTCATCTTCTTCAATGTAAATGTGCTTATGAATCCTTTTAATAATAATAGAGTAAAATAATAAATGCAATAATAATAATAATAATAATAATATCAGAGTGAAATAATAAATGTATTCATAATAATAAAAATAGAATAAAATAAATGTAATAGTAGCAACAATAATAGAGAAAAATAATGAATGTAATACAGTAGAGTCTCACTTATCCAACATAAACGGGCCAGCAGAATGTTAGATAAGTGAGTATGTTGGATAATAAGGAGGCATTAAGGAAAAGCCTATTAAACCTCAAATTAGGTTATGATTTTACAAATTAAGCACCAAAACATCATGTTAGACAACAAATTAGGCAGAAAAAGTAGTTCAATATGCAGTAATGCTATGTAGTAATTACTGTATTTACTAATTTAGCAACAAAATATCACGATATATTGAAAACATTGACTACAAAAATGCACTGGATAATCCAGAACGTTGGATAAGTGAGACTCTACTGTAATAATAAATAGAGTAAAATAATAAATGCAATAATAAGATCAGAGTGAAATAATAAATGTATTAGTGTTGGTGCTCATCTCCATTTCTAAGCCGAAGAGCCGGCATTGTCCATAGACACCTCCAAGGTCATGTGGCCACTGGCATGACTGCATGGAGCGCCGTTACCTTCCTGCCGGAGCGGTACCTATTGATTTACTCACATTTCCATGTTTTCGAACTGCTAGATTGGCAGGAGCTGGGGCTAACAACGGGCGCTCACTCTTCTCCCGGGATTTGAACCTGGGACCTTTTGGTCCGCAAGTTCAGCAGATCAGCGCTTTAACACACTGTGCCACCAGGGGCCCAAATGTATTAATAATAACAATAAAAATAGAGTAAAATAAATATAAGCCAACCAGGACCCTCACCCGAGTATAAACCGAGGGGGGCTTTTTCAGTCTTAAAAATATATATATACTTGAGTATATAGAGTAATCAGACAAAAACAACATACATACAATTCACAATATAACAAAATAAAAACAAAATGCAATATAAAACAGACTCATAGCACATGAGTGTGTTAAGTTGCCCTCCCGGTTTCACTCTCGCCTCCTTTCATCTGTTCTTAAGAAAGCTTTTTGTCCAGCTCACCGTCGGCGTCCACCTCGTTGATCATGTCTTGCAATTCGGCTTCTGTGGGGTTCTGGCCCAGAGAGCGCATCACGGTGCCCAGCTCCTTGGTGGTGATGGTGCCGTCGCCATCCTTGTCGAAGAGAGAGAAGGCCTCCTTGAACTCTGAAAGGAAAGGCAGCCAAAGCTGAATGCCAGGAGTGCTGGTGATGACACATATGTCAGCTTTTTACTGTCATGAGTCCCAAAGGGGACTCAGAGCGGCTTACAAATTACATTCACATACAATACATTATATTTTTAGCATAGTACAATACTAGCATTAAATTACTTTATTGTACTATATCATTACATTGTAATATTATTAGTAATATTACATTTCATATATAATATATAATTAAAAATATTAAATTGTATTATTATCAGTATATCATAATACATTATAATATTATCAATATATGTAAATACAATATATTATATTACATATTGTTATAAATTAAGTTGTATATTATATAATTTATATACACACACACATATATAAAGCATAGAACCCCCAAGGTCTAACTGCCATTCTGGACCAGAATGAAGAAGACGGGGCCAGGAAGACATCTTTCCACCATGTCTCCTGTATCAATTTAATGACATAATAATATATAATAATATTATACTATACTAATATTATAATATATTGTATATACATGTAATCTTGGACATGCGTAAAATTTTATATAATGTGATGTATGTGTATGTATATACACTTGGGCCGATTCCACCCCCAATAGGCAAGACAATGCTCACCTGCAATCTGTTCCTCCGTCAGCTGGTCAGCCTGCAGCAGCAGCAGCAGCAGCAAGAATACAGAGAAAGAAGAAAACCAGTGACATTTGTATCCATCTTTTTATATCATAAGAGCCCCCCCCCCCCAATACTCTTTCCATAAGTTTTGTATTTACGCAAACACAAGAAGTTAACTGCTAGAACTGGAACAGATCACCTTAGCTAGCACAACTGTCCTCTACATCAAGTTCCTGCACCAACAGTCTATTCCAGATTATTCATTTTCTCCCTTTTATGGACATCTATGGTGCTGTCTATGTTATTATATATATTCACACACACATATATATACATAAACCATAAGGGCTTTTGTGTGTGTGTGTGTGCATATATGTATATATAGGTATATGTGTATGTATGTATATATTTATATCATAAGGGTTACCATATATCATAGGACTTTTATGTGTGTGTGTGTGTGTATGTGTGTGTGTGTGTGTGTATATATATATATATAATATTATGATATGTGGTAACCTTTATGATATAAATATATATGCATACATTCACCCACAACATCCTTATATATATATGCCTACATATATACGCACACACACAACATTTCTGCATATTATAAGGATGTGTGTGTATATATAATGGATTTATATGTAAGAGCCTATGTATATTATAAGAATGTGCATGTGTATATTATATACTGATAATATAATGTAATACAATATTATACTAATAATAAAATATAATATTAATTATATATAATATATTAAATGTAATATTACTATTAATATTACCATATAATGATATAGTACAATATAGTAATTTAATGCTTATATTGTGCTAGGCTAATAATAGTTTGTATGTTCATTTGATTTGTAAGCCGCTCTGAGTCCCCTTTGGGGTGAGAAGAGCGGGATATAAATGTAGTAAATATATATGTGCACACACATACACACATATATACATAAAAGCCTTAACGATATATATAAAACTTATGATAAATATATATACACAGTATATAATATTATGACATGTGGTAACCCATATATATATATATATATATATATATATATATATATATATATGTATGTATATATATATGCCCATATACACATACATGCACACAGATACACAATATTTATATATACATACACTATATTTATGTATATTATAAGGATGTGTGTGTGTATATTATACAGTAGTGTCTCATCCAACACTTGCTTATCCAACGTTCTGGATTATCCAACGCATTCTTGTAGTCAATATTTTCAATACATCGTGATATTTTGTTGCTAAATTTGTAAATACAGTAATTACTACATAGCACTACTGTGTATAGAACTACTTTTTCTGTCAAATTTGCTGTATAACATGATGTTTTGGTGCTTAATTTGTAAAATCATAACCTATTTTAATGTTTAATAGGCGTTTTCTTAATCTCTCTTTATTATCCAACATATTAGCTTATCCAACGTTCTGCCGGCCCGTTTATGTTGGATAAGTGAGACTCTACTGTATATATATATATATATATATATATATACACACACACAAGCCCTAATGGAATACAGAGGTATAGATAGGTCTATCCTTATCGACTAGGCCCCAGCCCGCCTCAAGAGGACCCAGGCATGGGCAAACTAGGCCCCTCCCTCCAGGTGTTTTGGACTCCAACTCCCACAATTCCTAACAGCCTGTCGGCTGTTAGGAATTGTGGGAGTTGGAGTCCAAAACACCTGGAGGGAGGGGCCTAGTTCGCCCATGCCTGAGGTAGGCCCAACTTGAGGGCCGCCCGCTCACCATGGCAACAGCGGAGGCGAAGTAGTGCCGCGAAGCCTCCCGGGCGAGCTCTTCTTCTTCTTCTTCCGCCCGCTTTCCCGACAACGGTCCCCGGCGGCGGCTCACTCCTTCAGTATCCTTCCGACCCTCCCGGAGAGGCCGCCGTCTGAGGTAAAAAGGCCTCGCGCCTGGCCCTTTAAATACTCCCGCGGGCCCCGCCCCTTTCTCCTCCCCACGTGGTCAGGAACCCGCCTCCCCATTGGCCTAGCCTCACCTGCATTGCGTCAGGGGAGGGTGCTTAAAGGGGAAGGCGGCCTGCGTGTGTCGTC
Organism: Anolis carolinensis; assembly: GCF_035594765.1. Lineage (NCBI taxonomy): Eukaryota > Metazoa > Chordata > Lepidosauria > Squamata > Anolidae > Anolis > Anolis carolinensis. Next base: position 7,327,561 of record NW_026943825.1, read on the forward strand.
TGTCGACCCAAACAAACGCCGATTGAAGAGGGGCAAACGGTCGCTGCTCTTAAAGGGGAAGCCAAGATGGCGCTTTCCTTAAAGGGGACGGCGACGTTTTGGCAACATTTTTGAACTTTTGATGAATTTTCTGTTTGTCCTTCCCAGATGAACGATAATAGGCACTGTGAGTCTGATAAATATTTTGATAATACTTGACAAACAACTTCAGTGGCCGGAGGTTATGGATATCTTTAAATGGTGCTTGCTGCAAGTTTTTAAATTTTAACCCAAGGACGGCTAATGACTCTGAACAAAGGATGCCCCCCCAGGCAAGAGTCAAACCTTTCCAATGCTAATTAGGGTGATTAACTGAAACAGCGCTGGCTTCCAACTGACAAAGGACTCTTGTCACACCCTGGACTCTCCACAGATATATATTTACCTTCCTTGCCTAGTTTATCCATGCCTCACAACCTCTGAGGATGCTTGCCATAGATGTGGGCGAAACGTCAGGAGAGAATGATTCTGGAACATGGCCACACAGCCCGAAAGACATACAACAACCCAGGTTTTAAATTGTTTGATTTGATATGTTATTTGTTTGCGTTTTTATATCGGTATATGACATTTTAACTGATTATGTATTGTGGTTGGATGGTATTTGTACAAATTTTATATATTGTACGCCGCTTTGAATCCCACCCAAGGGAGAAAAGCGTGTCTCCTTTGTCATTATAGCAATATAATAATATATAGTACTAATATTATGCTATACTAATAATATAATATATTGTATATACATATAATAATGATTATAATAATATATAGTACTAATATTATGCTATACTAATAATATAATATATTGTATATACATATAATATTGATTATAATATATAGTACTAATATTATGCTATACTAATAATATAATATATTGTATATACATATAATATTGATTATAATATATAGTACTAATATTATGCTATACTAATAATATATTGTATATACATATAATATTGATAATATTATAGTGTAATACAAAATAATAATGCACTATTATAGTTTATTACACATAATATTACTAATATTGCAGTATAGTGTTCTAGTACAATATAGTAATATATGATGCTTATATTGTGCTATGCTAATAATATAATATATTGTATATACATATAATATTGATAATATTATAGTGTAATACAATATAATAATAATACACTATTATAATTGTTTATTACACTTAATATTACTAATAATATTGCCATATAGTGTTAAAGTACAATATAGTAATATATGATGCTTATATTGTGCTATGCTAATAATATAATATATTGTATGCACATATAATTTGTAAGCTGCCCTGAGTCCTCTTCGGGTTGAGAAGGACGGGATATAAATATCACAAATAAATATGAATTAATAATAATAATAATAATAATAGTGCTGAATGGAGCTGGTACTGACGAAGGCCCAGCAAATACAAAACCACAGAAGCCCAAAAGCAGAGACAAGAGAAATTTACTAAACTTATCCCAGTATTGGAAAAAAAATAAGATTCACACGGTATAAATGTAAAATCAGTACAAAAAGCTAAGACGTGGTAAAGGCATGTAGTTTGGACGCAGCATGTCAACACTGGGGAGAGAAAGGTTAAAGAGTGGGCGAATGGAAATACAACCAAGGATATGACTTTCAGAATTATATATCGATGCAAAAAAACATCGAACTTTTGGAAAATATCCATGCCAAATGTCAAAAAAAATTAAAAAAAAATTCCCAATGAAACCGGAATTTTACTTTTTGGGGATGTTTGATCTAGAATTATTCTAGATAAATTGTTTACTTTTTTAACAACAACGGCAAGACTAGCTTTCGCCAGAAGTTGGGAGTTAGATACTATTCTTGAAACGAATGATTGGATTATTAAAATAATGGAAATAAAAGATATGGACAAATTAACATTTCTATTAAAAGAAAACCATGGTCGTGGAATAAAGAAGACGGACTGGTCACTTTTAGGAAATTATCTTAAGAAACATTAAAGTTACGAGTGGGAAAGAACTTGTATTTAGTTTTTATATTGACAGTGCTAAACTACTATTTTACAGGAGGAGGAAGAACGGAAGTCACCAAATACCACTTTTCCAAAACTGCCTCCCTCCTTTTTTTTTCCTTTTCTTTTCTCCTTTGCTGATTTCCTACTTTCCTATACCTATATTGTTCCCCCACTTTTATGTATAAAACTGGGGGGGTTTTTTTCAATAAAAATTTATTAAAAAAAGAATTATATATCTATGGTCCCACCTGATACAAAATGCAAATATTTTGTTGTTTTGGGGGGCTTAGGGGGTGATGTTAGACTCAAGAGGGGGACCTTGCGTTCTTCCAAATGTTGGTGGGCTCCCACCTCCACTGAGGTGTAAATCTATTATTTTTTGCCGATAATTCTGCAAAGTTGACGTCTGTCTAACCACATCTGGAGTGATAGGAATGTATAAGGAATGAGCAAGGCAAGTGGAGACAAGACACGGATGAGTTACATACAGAGTCCGTCAGATATAAGAAGAGAGTGCTGCTTCCGTTCCAGAGCTAAAACACTGACAATTGATAGGCTTAAGCCACATATGTGAAGCTAAGCAAAAGCCCTTCCAAGGGCCCCAACTTCAGGCCCTGGAGGCTCAGCTGCGTCTTCTCCCGGCTGGGGTCCGTGCTCAGCTCCAGCGTGACTTCGGGCGGCAGGTGGGGGTGCGCGATGGTGATAGTGCTCTCCTGGGCCCCAAAGTTGAGCACCGCCAGGAAGCGCTTGTTCTGGTCCCAGACCCGCAGGTAGGAGAAGACCCCCGGGATGGAGCTGCCGGCCTCCGAAAAGTCCGAAAAGTCGCCGTGGAGGAGCGAGCGCTCCTTGCCCCGCAGGTCGCTCAGCTGCTGGAAGAAGGTCAGGACCGAGTCCTTGTTGCCACGCTGAGCCTTCAGGGAGAGAGCGAGGAACATGAGTCATTGCCCTAGCTAGTAGGATGTTAAATAATGATAAATAAACACAGATGTCTATACTAGACAATATCAAAGAGATAAGCAAACACTATAAAGGTTCAAAACATAAAATGTGGTATGTATATTAGACATCATGTAAAGGCCTCAGAAATAGTCAGGCCTCTCTGAGTACAGAGCTATCTTCTTTCCATGTCAAAAAAGATAAGCAAACACTATAAAGGTTCAAAACATAAAATGTGGTATGTATATTAGACATCATGTAAAGGCCTCAGAAATAGTCAGGCCTCTCTGAGTACAGAGCTATCTTCTTTCCATGTCAAAAAGATGAGCAAACACTATAAAGGTTCAAAACATAAAATGTGGTATGTATATTAGAGCATCATGTAAAGGCCTCAGAAATAGTCAGGCCTCTCTGAGTACAGAGCTATCTTCTTTCCATGTCAAAAAGATGAGCAAACACTATAAAGGTTCAAAACATAAAATGTGGTATGTATATTAGAGCATCATGTAAAGGCCTCAGAAATAGTCAGGCCTCTCTGAGTACAGAGCTATCTTCTTTCCATGTCAAAAAGATGAGCAAACACTATAAAGGTTCAAAACATAAAATGTGGTATGTATATTAGAGCATCATGTAAAGGCCTCAGAAATAGTCAGGCCTCTCTGAGTACAGAGCTATCTTCTTTCCATGTCAAAAAGATGAGCAAACACTATAAAGGTTCAAAACATAAAATGTGGTATGTATATTAGACATCATGTAAAGGCCTCAGAAATAGTCAGGCCTCTCTGAGTACAGAGCTATCTTCTTTCCATGTCAAAAAGATGAGCAAACACTATAAAGGTTCAAAACATAAAATGTGGTATGTATATTAGAGCATCATGTAAAGGCCTCAGAAATAGTCAGGCCTCTCTGAGTACAGAGCTATCTTCTTTCCATGTCAAAAAGATGAGCAAACACTATAAAGGTTCAAAACATAAAATGTGGTATGTATATTAGAGCATCATGTAAAGGCCTCAGAAATAGTCAGGCCTCTCTGAGTACAGAGCTATCTTCTTTCCATGTCAAAAAGATAAGCAAATACTATAAAAGTTCAAAACATAAAATGTGGTATGTATATTAGAGCATCATGTAAAGGCCTCAGAAATAGTCAGGCCTCTCTGAGTACAGAGCTATTTTCTTTCCATGTCAAAAAGATAAGCAAATACTATAAAGGTTCAAAACATAAAATGTGGTATGTATATTAGACATCATGTAAAGGCCTCAGAAATAGTCAGGCCTCTCTGAGTACAGCGCTATCTTCTTTCCATGTCAAAAAGATAAGCAAATACTATAAAGGTTCAATGGAGCCCCGGTGGCAAAGTGTGTTAAAGCACTAAGCTGCTGAACTTGCGGGCCAAAAAGTCCCAGGTTCAAACCCTGGGAGCAGAGTGAGCACCCGCTGTTAGCTCCAGCTCCTGCCAACCTAGCAGTTCGAAAACATGCCAGTGTGAGTAGATCAATAGGTACCGCTCTGGCGGGAAGGTAACGGCACTCCATGCAGTTAAATATATAAATAAATAAATAAATGTTTGCAACACACCTCAGTTGAGATGGATGTCTGTCTGTTTACACCTCAGTGGAGGTGGATGCATGTTTGCATCAAACCTCACTGAAATGAACAGATATCGGAAGGGGGACACCTGGCTTGAATCTTACCTGAACCGTGACATTACTAGTTGCCTGGCTGCCCGCCTGCTGTGCCTCTTTTGAGAACCCAAAGTTTGCTGAATTGTCCCACTGCATACGGATAGCACTGGACGCTGCAGGCTGGAGGGAGGAAGAAAAATATATGGTTAGCATCGCTTGGATTTGAGCCGAATTCAAACACAAAGTGAGGAGGTGTCGGGCACACATGGAGGCAAAAGTGGTCCCTGAAAAGCAGCCAGGCTTTGAAGCTGCAAGGCCATTCAAGGCTAATCAAGATGGCCAACTGCAACATTCACATTGGCCTTCAGCAGACAAGTGTTCTTTCTTTCTCCCACCCTGGATATTATTCCACAGATCTATAAACCCCACTGGCCTAGTTTCCAACAGACCTCACAACCTCTGAGGACGCCTGCCATAGATGTGGGAGGAACATCAGGAGAGAATGCTTTTGGAACATGGCCAGTCAGCCCGGAAAACTCACAGCAACCCATTATTATTATTATTATTAAAAACATCACCACATACCTGAGTATCACTCCCATTATATTATTATTATTATTATTCAACCACATACCCGAGTATCACTCCCATTATATTATTATTATTATTGTTGTTGTTTAACCACATACCCAATTATCACTCCCATTATTATTGTTGTTATTGTTGTTGTTTAACCACATACCCGAGTATCACTCCTATATTGTATTGTTGTTTAACCACATACCCGAGTATCACTCCCATTATATTATCATTATTATTATTATTATATTGTTTAACCACATACCCAAGTACTTTAACCACATCCCCAGTATCACTCCCATTATATTATTATTATTATTATTATTATTATTATTATTATTATTATTATTATTCAACCACATACCCGAGTATCACTCCCATTATTATTATTATTATTATTATTATTATTATTATTATTATTTAACCGCATACCCAAGTATCACTCCCATTATTATTATTGTTGTTGTTGTTGTTTAACCACATACCTGAGTATCACTCCCATATTATTATTATTATTATTGTTGTTTAACCACAAACCCAAGTATGACTCCCATTGTATTATTATTAATATTATATTATTGTTTAACCACATCCCCAGTATCACTCCCATTATATTATTATTATTATTATTATTATTATTATTATTATTATTATTATTATTCAACCACATACCCAAGTATCACTCCCATTATAATTATTGTTGTTGTTTTTGTTGTTTAACCACATATCCGAGTATCACTCCCATATTATTATTATTATATTATTGTTTAACCACATCCCCAAGTATCACTCCCATTATATTATCATTATTATTTAACCACATCCCCAGTATCACTCCCATTTTATTATTATTATTATTATTATTATTATTATTATTATTATTGTTGTTGTTGTTGCTGTTTAACCACATACCCAATTATCACTCCCATTATTATTGTTGTTGTTTTTGTTGTTTAACCACATATCCGAGTATCACTCCCATATTATCATTATTATTATTATTATTATTATTATTATTATTATATTATTGTTTAACCACATACCCAAGTATCACTCCCATTATGTTATCATTATTATTTAACCACATCCCCAGTATCACTCCCATTTTATTATTATTATTATTATTATTATTATTATTATTATTATTATTAATTATACCATCACCACATCCCCAGTATTACTCCCACCTGTCCAGGGAGGTCCCGCAGCCCAATCTCGTCGCCATAGTCTGTAAACGGCGTCCCTGGCAACGTGTAGAGGAGCATGTGGTACAGGCGGAGTAGCTGCTCACCCCTGAAAGCGTCCAAGTAGCCACTGCTGGTTCTCGCCAACTGCAGAACGACAAACACTTAGCATCCATGCATACAATCACCAAGAAAAGTATCTCGTCTTGCACCAGAAAGAGATGTGGTGGTCTTCATATTCATATCCCAACGTGCTACCAGTATGAAGACAACCACACAGGAGTATCCCACGGCTAGCTACTCACGCTCCATCCAGCCCACTTGTCCCCAGCCGCTCGGATGTAGTTCTTGATCATCTGGGAAGCGGTTTCTCCCTTCTTGGCGTCGTCCTGGTCGCTCTTCGCCAACCCCGCCAGGTACTCGCTGGTCAGCACATCCACGCCTGCGGTCTCGTTGAGAAGGGAGAAAATGCCCTGGGCGTCCTGCTTCCGCGTCACAGCGATCAAAACCCTGAAGGAGGACAACAAAGTAAAATATATGATATATTGTATATACATATAATTTTTTTTCTGTGTCAGGAGCAACCGGAGTTGCTTCTGGAGTGAGAGAATTGGCAGTCTGCAAGGACGTTGCCCAGGGGACGTTGCCCGGATGTTTTGATGTTTTTACCATCCTCGTGGGAGGCTTCTCTCATGTCCCCGCATGGAGCTGGAGCTGACAGAGGGAGCTCATCCGCGCTCTCCCCGGGTGGGATTCGAACCTGGCAGCCTTCAGGTCAGCAACCCAACCTTCAAGTCACAAGGCTTTTATCCCCTAGGCCACCGGAGGCTCCATACATATAATATCTATATCAGGGGTCCCCAAACTTTTTAAACAGGGGGCCAGTTCACAATCCTTCGGACCATTGGAGGGCCGGACTATAGTTGGCCACCGAGCAATAATAATAACAACAACAACAACAACAACAACAACAGCAATAATAATAAAAAGGGAGTTGGAAGATACCCTTTGGGCCATTGAGTCCAATCCCCTTTGTGCACCGAAAGCACAAGCAAAGCACCCCTGACAGATGGCCACCCAGCCTCAATGTTAATATAATAATAATAATAATAATAATAATAATAATAATAATAATAAAGAGGGTTGGAAGAGACCCCTTGGGCCATTTTGTCCAATCCCCTTCTGCCTCTGCGGACCAAAAGCACAAGCAAAGTACCCCTGACAGATGGCCACCCAGCCTTAATAATAATAATAATAATAATAATAATAATAATAATAATAATAATAATAATAATAATAATAATGGTTGTAAGAGAAGAAAAGAACCCTTGGGTCATTTAGCCCAACCCCCTTCAGCCCTTGTGACGTGGGGGCCGGATAAATAGCTTCAATGGGCCGCATCCGGCCCCCGGGCCTTAGTTTGGGGACCCCTGATCTACTGTATATAAAAGGGTAATGAAATTTCGGCCTAGGACAAAACAACAAAACTACACATCCCAGAAACACTAAACTTGGCAGCACAACCCCTCACCCATGCCTCTACGTTCATACAACAAAAAGAAAAGAAAAATAAAGTCCTAATTAGAGGGAGAGAAATAATGGTTTGTATCCAATTGCTGCCAGTTAGAAGGCTAAGCTCCGCCCACTTGGTCTCCTAGCAACCCACTTAGCCCAGGGGACAGGCAGAGTTAGGCCTCACTTAGGCCTCTTCCACACTGCCTATAAATACAGATTATCAGATTTTAACTGGATTACAGTATTTGGCAGTGTAGACTCAAGGCCCTTCCACACAGCTCTATTACCCATTTATAATCTTATATTATCTGCTTTGAACTGGATTATCTTGATCCCAAACTGCCATATAATCCAATTCAGTGTGCATTTTATACAGCTGTGTAGAAGGGGCCTCATATAATCCAGTTCTAAGCAGATAATAAAAGATTATAAATTAATACAGGACAATATAATCTCTAAAATCAGGACAGCAAATAAAGAACAACACTCTGAAAGCATAAGCCACAGCAACACGTGGCCGGGCAAAGCTAGTTGATAATAATAGTATAATTAAATACAATATTATACTACTAATAATACAATATAATAATATTAATTATATATTATTTATTAAATGTAATATTACTAATAATATTACCATATAATTATATAGTACAATATAGTAATTTAATGCTTATATTGTGCTATGCTAATAATATATTGTTTGTTCATTTGATTTGTAAGCTGCTCTGAGTCCCCTTCGGGGTGAGAAGAGAGGGATATAAATGTAGTAAATAAATAAATAAACAAAGAGGGCCCGCGAATGACCGTCAGATCAAGATGGACGTTTGTGACCATTTGGGTTAATCTTTTCCAACTTTATAATTTTATTTATTTATTTATTATTTAAACTTATATGCCGCCACTCCCCTAGGGCTCGGGGCGGCTTACAAGAAAGGCTAAAATCTAACAATTTAAAAACATCTTTAAAATATCTTTTAAAAAATCTTAATGTGTCCTTTGAGACAGTTCAACGATTAATGACCACAAAGAGTATCGCGCACACAGCGGGTATGTACCTGGCATGGTCATCGGCATATTGTTCGGTCAGGTTCTTCCAGGAATCCAAGATCTGAGTGTCCTAAAGTTAAGGGAATAGGATTGAGACACAAGAAAGCACAGCACACTCCGCAATCCCGTCCCTAAAACTACAAATCTCCTTCCCCTGAAAAGAGCGACACACTAGTTTTTGAGTTCAATAATAATAATAATAATAATAATAATAATAATAATAGGGACTCGGGGATTCCCTTCCCCTGAAAAGAGTGACACAATAACTTTTGAGATACAGTAGAGTCTCACTTATCCAAGCTAAACGGGCCGGCAGAAGCTTGGATAAGCGAATATCTTGGATAATAAGGAGGCATTAAGGAAAAGCCTATTAAACATCAAATTAGGTTATGATTTTACAAATGAAGCACCAAAACATCATGTTAGACAACAAATTTGGCAGAAAAAGTCGTTCAATACGCAGTAATGTTATGTTGTAATTACTGTATTTACAAATTTAGCACCAAAATATCACGATATATTGAAAACATTGACTACAAAAATGGCTTGGATTATCCAGAGGCTTGGATAAGTGAGGCTTGGATTAGTGAGACTCTACTGTATATTATTATTATTATTATTATTATTATTATTATTATTATTATTATTATTATTAGGGACTCGGGGATTCCCATCCCCTAAAAAGAACAACACACCAGCTTTTGAGATATATTATTATTATTATTCCCCTGAAAAGAGTGACACAATAGCTTTTGAGATTTATTATTATTATTATTATTATTAGGGACTCAGGGATTCCCTTCCCCTAAAAAGAGCAAC